>NC_134486.1:4510337-4670337 GCF_040206685.1 Ascaphus truei | reverse complement strand
AGCACGGGCAGCCAATCAGGAAAGCGGGAGTTTAAAAAAATTATTTATTTATTTTTTTTTTAAACCATTCTTGCAGGCTTGCTTCCCGAGGGCCGGACCAAATGATTTCGCGGGCCTTACACGGCCCGCGGGCCGGACGTTCCCCACCCCTGTTCTAAATGGTCACAGGGTACGGGACCTCTTGACTTATTCCATGAGGGATGGGAAGAGGAGACTACTAATACTGATACTTCTGTGCTTCAGTATGTAGTAGATCTCAGAAACTGGCTAGAAATGCTTATGGGGTTGGCACAGGCTAATCTCAGGGAGGCTCAGACAAAGCAGAAAGCTTTGTATGACCAGAATGCCCGTAGCAGGTCATTCATCCCAGGACAGCAAGTACTTGTTCTAAAGCCCACTCAGCAGAACAAATTAATGGCTGCCTGGTCTGGATCGTACACGGTTCTCAGAAAGATGAATGAGTCCAACTATGTTGTGCAGTTAGTTGGAGAGACAGGAAGACATATCACATCAATATGCTTAAAGAGTATTTTGCACCGAGTGTGGCATCAGTGCTGGCTGTTTGAAGCCCACGATGATGGTGGACCCGGCGAGCAATGCTCTGCCTGACCTCCTAGGGGAATCTAGGCAGAGGGGCACAGTATAGCAGGTTGAGATAGGGTCCTAGCTCAGTGAGCAGCAGAAGATACAGGCACAGGCTATGATATAGCAGTATAGGGTTCTGTTCATGGACAAGCCACGCAGAACACATATCACAGATCACCCAGGGATCACCTGTGATCTGAGACTTCTGCATAAACATTCCTATCGCATATCAGCAGAAGTGAAGGGCAGTATAGAGAGGGAAGTAGAGGAGATGCTGGCCCTAGGAGTAATTGTGCTGTCTCAGAGCCCTTGGGCTTGTCCGGTAGTCCTTATGCCTAAAAAGGACAAGACCAACTGGTTCAGTGTGGACTACTGGCAGCTCAATGCAGGAACGGTGTTGGATGCTTATCCCATGCCTCGCATGGACAAGCTATTAGATGAGCTTGTGGGGCAAAGTATCTGACCACCATGGATCTGAGCAAAAGGTATTGGCAGATACCACTGACCCAGGAGGCTAGGGAGAAGTCAGCATTCATTACTCCAAGTGGCATCTATGAATTTCTAGTGATGCCATTCGGGATGAAGAATGCTATCCGGCCACCATTTGCCAGAACCCAGACTCTGTGGAGCCTGGCCAGCGGATGGGCTCAGTATGCAAAGAGGCAGAGGTGCCAGGTTGGCGCATGCCCCTTTACCGACTGAAAAAAAGGTGCCCTCCCGGCTTTACAATACCGGAAAATCGGTGATTGGCTGGCAGGAGAATTCCCAAGTTCTGATAGGCTGTAGAGGTTAGTGAATGAGAACCTGAAACCCTTAAGTGGGCTTGCAGCCAATAAGGAGCGCAGATTCCAAGCGCCAAAACATCACCGGGAAATTCCAAGATGCTCTGAACTGAATTGATGTGAACCGACTTCAAGGATTTTCAGCTCAGAAAAGTTTCTAAGTCCCGCTTTTTAGAACGTAGCGGTCGCGGCTGGCATTGCATGCCAAAATCAGTTCCAAGATTTTTGTGAGTTCATACCGGTCAATGAAAAAGGCACCTACAGAGGTCATTTTTGCGAATTGCGTTTTAAGGATAGATTTCTTCGTTAGCCAAGTTCCCAGTAAGTGTGTTAACCCTGTAAATTGTGCTACATTGTGTGTATGTATCACGGGAATGTAACGGGTGCTCACCCCAAACCTGACTGGACCGCGAGGCCGAGGTGGGGATATAGGAAAACCACTGCCCTACAGCCGCGAGGGCGGGTCCGGTAAGCAGAGTGTTTTGGATAGCGTGGGTCAGGGCAGGAGAGTGTAGGATCATAGACGTACTTGCCGGAATCAGGGTCGGAGAGGTCAAGAGTAGTCGAAGTCCAATGCCAGGGTCGAGGAGAGGAGAAGGTAGAAGTCCGATGGGCGAGCCAAGGTTCGAGGGTGCCAGAAGTCAGGAGTCTGGGAACAAAGCTGGGGTCAGGTGCTGGAAAACAAGAACAGACTGCGAGGTAGCTTGTAGTAAGCATGAACAAGACTGACTATGCTCAGCAATATACCAGCGAGTGCCAATAGGAGATCCTCCAACAGGTGAGATCAGATATAGGTGGAGCGCTGATAGGCTGAGGCTGGATGCAGAGCAGGTGTGGAGGGTTCCAGGCAATCAGAGGGAGTAAGGATGAACGTGCGCATGTCTGCACTGCGTGCCGAAGTTGGGGGGAGGTGCCAGAGTAGCTGTGCAGGGATGCCAGCATGTGCAGCGGTCTGCCCCGGCGGCTTGCGCGTCCTGGGGGCAGTCTGTGTGCTGCTGCCGGTCAGGAGGGAGCAGTGATCCAGGCGCAGGGTCTGCGTGCCCCCACGACGGAGGGTGCATGTGCGCGAGGAGCGCGAGCAGAGAGAGACGCCACGAGAGGTAAGTAACGCGGCACCCTTACAGTATGTCTTTTCTTGAAATAAATTACCATTTATTTTACCTCCCTGCTTTGCTCAATCAATGATCCCTGTATAAAAAGGTGTTGATAAACCTGGTCTACTGTGACAACCATTTTTTTCTAAGTTAGATTTGCGAGGGGCCTAAAACTTGGTAAGAACTTGTTAAGGAGACGAGTGGAAAATGGCCTTCAATGCTCGCGATGTGCACTACAAGTACCTGGCAATGCTCTTTGGCCTCTGCAATGCACCTGCTGTGTTTCAAGACTTCATAAATGAAATCTTCATGGACCTGCTAGACCAACATTTAATCGTGTACCTAAATGACATCTTGATCTTCTCTAAATCTACTCAAGAACACACAGGACATGTGAAACAGGTTTTTCAAAGACTGCGGGAAAATAATATTCTCACCAAACTGGAGAAATGCCAATTTCACTAGTCTTCAACTTCCTTCCTGGAGTACATTATCTCCAACACAGAACTCACCATGGATCCCGTCAAAGCAGTCATGGACTGGCCATGCCCGTTATCTCTCAAAGTCGTCCAAAGATTTCTCAGGTTCACAAATTATTATCGGAGCATTTGAAAAATTAAAGAAAGCCTTTTCTTCTGCACCTATCCTGGTACACCCAGACTTAGAGTTGCCCTTCACGCTTGAAGTGGATGCTAATGAAGTAGGAGCTGGGGCGATACTTTCTCAGAGAAAAAACCCCCAGACTGCATCACTGTGCGTTCTTTTCCAAAAAATTCTACAGCTGAGAAAAACTACGACATGGGAAACCGTGAACTGCTCACAATTAAGATGGCTTTGGAAGAATGGAGACATCTTCTCGAAGGTACGGAGACTCCTGTCACTATCCTGACCGACCACAAGAACCTACTTTACATTGAAGGTGCGCGTCGCTTGGGGTCATGACAGGCACAGTGGTCCTTATTTTTCACCCGTTTTAATGTTATTATATCTTACCTTCCTGGGTCTAAAAACATAAAAGCTGATGAACTCTCCCGACAATTTCAGGTGGAGGACAAATCAGAGGATCGTCGTAAGACTATTCTTCCTCCAGCTTGTATTCTATCAGCCAACACTTTTGATGCCTTACCAGACATCACAAGGGCTCAAGCTCAATTTAGCATTCCAGAAGGCCTCAAACTTCAAGGAGGGACACTTGTTCACGCCACCTAACTTCCACAGGAGAGTAATGGAATGGGGTCACGCATCCAAAGCGACTGGTCATCCTGGTACGAGGAGAACGATTGACCTTTTGGAGCGTGACTTCTGGTGGCAAAGTATGCGCAAAGATATCAAGAATTTCGTTTTGACTTGTGCCACATGCGCCCAGAATAAGACGCCTAGCATTAGACCATTTTGGCTTCTTCAGCCACGTCCTATCCCAGACCATCCATGGACGCACCTTTCGATAGACTTCATCGTTGAGCTACCCAGCTCTAAAGGGATGGACACCATACTGGTGGTCATCGATCATTTTTCAAAACAGGTGCACTTCATTCCATTCAAAGGCTTGCCCAGCACTCCCAAATTGCCTGAGGTCTTCATTAAAGAGATCTTCAGACTCCATGGTACTCTGCAAGTCATATTCTCTGACCGAGGCTCACAATTAATTTCCAGATTCTGGAGAGCCTTCTGCCAAAGTCTGGGCATTTCTCGGCATTTCTCATCTGGGTATCACCCACAAACCATTAGTCAAATGGAACAGACCAATCAGTCCTTGGAAAAGTTCATTCGCTGTTTTATTTCTGATGCCCAGGACAATTGGGCGGATCTTCTCCCATGGGCATAGGTTTCACATAACAATCTATGGAACGTATCTATTCAACAAAAGCCTTTCTTCACTGAGTATGGGTTCCACCCCTCTGCTCTTCCCTCCACTGTCTCCAGATCCGGGGTTCCTGCTACTGAGGACAGAATCCAGTACCTCCAGGATTCCTGGGAAAAGATTCAGGGAATCTGAGACATGCCGTCAATATACAAAAGAGACAAGCCAATCGTCACCATCGGGAGACGCCTACTTACACTTCTGGACAAAAGGTCTGGCTGTCGACGAAGAATATTCGACTCAAGGTCTCTTATCCCAAACTGGCACCTAGGTTCATTGGATCTTTCGTCATTACAGATAAGGTCAACCCTGTTGCCTACCGGCTAAAACTGCTGACTCTTGCTCCTACTAGAATCCCTACGCTCACACACATTTTTAACTCCTCCCTCTGCTCTGGAACCTTTCCATCCTCCTTCAAACATACAATAGTCATACCATTACTCAAAAACAGCAAGCTTGACCCTACCTGTCTTTCTAACTATCAACCTGTCTCCCTCCTGCCTTTTGCCTCTAAACTCCTTGAACGTCTTGTATTCTCTCGCTTGCTCCATTTTCTCAACACCTATTCTCTCCTAGACCCTCTACAATCTGGCTTCCGCATTGCTCACTCCACGGAAACAGCCCTCACTAAAATAACTGACGACCTCCATGCTGCCAAATACAGAGGTTATTACACTCTGCTCATATTACTCGACCTCTCTGCAGCATTTGACACCGTGGACCACTCTCTACTCCTTCAAATTCTCCATACTCTTGGTATTCGGAACAAAGCTCTATCCTGGATCTCATCCTACCTCTCCCATCGTACTTTCAGTGTCTCTTCTGCTAACACCTCCTCCTCCTCTATTGATCTCTCTGTGGGGGTACCCCAGGGCTCTGTCCTGGGACCTCTTCTCTTTTCTCTGTACACACTCTCTCTAGGTGACCTAATAACATCTTTTGGGTTTAATTATCACCTCTATACTGACGACACACAAATATACTTTTCAACACCCCACCTTACACCTGCTGTACAAACCAAAGTTTCTGAATGTCTCTCTGCTATATCATCCTGGATGGCCCTCCGTCGCCTAAAACTCAACATGGCTAAAACAGAGCTCCTCATACTTCCTCCCAGACCTGGCCCTACTAACTCCTTCCACATTACTGTTGGCACTACGATCATTCATCCAGTAGCCCAAGCACGCTGCCTAGGGGTCACACTTGACTCCTCTCTCACATTCGCCCCTCACATTCAAAACATTTCTAAAACCTGTCGCTTTCTCCTCCGCAATATAACAAAGATACGCCCTTTCCTCTGTTGCTCGACTGCTAAAACTCTGACTCGGGCCCTCATTCTCTCCCGTCTTGATTACTATAACCTCTTGCTATCCGGCCTTCCTGCCTATCACCTGTCTCCCCTACAATCTATCCTAAACGCTGCTGCCAGAATAACTCTACTCTTTCCTAGATCTGTCTCAGCATCTCCCCTCATGAAATCCCTCTATTGGCTTCCGATCAAATCCCGCATCTCACACTCCATTCTTCTCCTCACTTTTAAAGCTTTACACTCTTCTGCCCCTCCTTACATCTCAGCCCTAATTTCTAGTTATGCACCATCCAGACTCTTGCGTTCTTCTCAAGGATGTCTTCTTTCTACCCCCGTTTTATCTAAAGCCCTCTCCCGACTTAAACCCTTTTCACTGACTGCCCCACACCTCTGGAATGCCCTTCCCCTCAGTACCCGACTAGCACCCTCTCTATCCACCTTTAAGACCCACCTTAAGACACACTTGCTTAAAGAAGCATACGAATAGCACTGTGGATATTCTGAACACATGATACATAAAGCTTGGCCCCCTGCAGATGCACTTACCAGAACTCCCTCCTACTGTCTCTGTACGTTCTCCCTACCTACCAATTAGACTGTAAGCTCCTCGGTGCAGGGACTCCTCTACCTTAATGTTACTTTTATGTCTAAAGCACTCATTCCCATGCTCTGTTATTTATTTGATTACCACATGTATTACTACTGTGAAGCGCTATGTACATTAATGGTGCTACAGTATATAAATAAAGACATACAATACAATAGAAATATGAAGATCCCTTCCATATTCCACATATCACTCCTTACACCCTTTTTACAGGATCCTCAATATACCATTCGGGACTAGCCCCCTCAGCCTATTCTCGAGGAGGGCCAACAGGAGTTCGAGGTGCAAGCTATTCTTGATTCATGGGTGTCAACGGGAAGACTGCAGTACCTCATCCTTTGGGGGGGTTTCGGTTCTGAGGAACGTGAGTCGATCCCTCAGGTACAGTTACACACCTCCAGACTGATTCAGGTCTTTCATCACCACAAGTACCCTTTGAAGCCATCTATGGGTATCGCCTGGATGTCTCCCCTGAAGAGTGGGGTACTGTCAGGATTGCTGCTAGTCTCCACCCCTTTGATGCATCACGCAACAGTACCTGCAGCGCACGCAGACCCCTGTCTGCGTGTGCGCGCCAACCTAAAAATACATGTTGCCATGGCACCTGCTCCTGCTGGCTACTCGCTCGCCCTATGCCGCGCTCCTCCTGCGCGTGCACGCCGCGCAGCAGCTGATTCCAAGAAAGGTATCAGCTGTCGTTCACCTGCAGCCAATCTCTCCTCCTCCTATCGGCTCATAGCATATGTCTGATATCACTCCACTGCTGCCTCCTATTGGTAACCACCTCATTTAATTACCCTGTGTATTCCTGTGCAAGTTGCTAAGCATACACTGATGTTTATGTGCTGTGTTCGCTGCTTCCTGTGTTTTGCCTGTTCTTGTGCCTTGCCTGACCTGTGTTGTATTGTATTGTATGTCTTTATTTATATAGCGCCATTAATGTACATAGCGCTTCACAGCAGTAATACACGTGGTAATCCAATAAATAACAGATAATATAAATAACAGATCATGGGAATAAATGCTTTAGACATTAAGGAAGAGGAGTCCCTGCTCCGAGGAGCTTACAGTCTAATCCCTGTTGTGATCCCTGCTCATACCTGGGCCTGTCTCTTCTGTACCCCTGGACTTCTGCATGTTTTTGGACCCCCGCACTCTCCTCTCCTTGACCACAGCTTACAGACATCAACTTCTTTTAACTCTCCAACCCCGGACCACGGCAAGTACCACGACATTCCCAAACTCTCCTACCCTGACCCGGCTACACGACTCTGACACTGCACTCCAGACCTGGTCCCGTGGTTGTAAGATGGCGGTTATACACATCCCCACCTCAGCCCCGGGGTCTAGTCCAGTTTATGGTGAGAACACGCAACAGATACTTTGTGGCATCACATCCCTCCACCCTGAGAGTCCCCTGCAATATCATGCGTGAGGCAAACCGCATATAACAATCCCGGGGGCGCCGTGACAGTGAGGGGGTAACCAGACTCACAATAAAGGTTAAGCCCGTTTGGTTATCCCTGATCCATGTTTGGGGTTTTAGAGTGTCAGCTCTTGAGCCTGACTATTGTAACAGCATTCTGTATCATTGTGCAACAATAAAAGTATGTGTTGTGTTTTTGCCTTTCCAGGAGTGCTAGAAAGCATAGATTGCTAGGCAATGAGTTTCAAGATGGGCTTTGTGGAAAAGGTATTGTCAGATTGTGTCTAGCTAGTCGGGTTCCGAAGTTACCGGTTACCCCAAAAATGTACTTGTGAATCATGTCAGATTCCCAGAAACATTGAGGCACATGGCTCATTAAAAATCCCACCTTGAAAACAGTTACGCGACTCACCACCAGGTTCCCTTGCTGGAGCACAGACCAGAAAGGTAAAATGGGGAATAGGGATGTGAAGTATCCCCAGAACAGTCCCTGGGTCCCTAGGTTAATGGGATGCCCAATATATGCCCCAGTCACCCAGAACCTGGTATTGATGTTCTGCGGGTGCTCCAACCATGCATAGGGTTGCGAGGAGAATTTAAAGTCTGAGTCTGTTTTTATAGTGTGTGGGGAATATGGCTAGTAATAATAAAAGTGCAATATCTTATTCTATTCCCCATAACCAAAAGACTCAGGAAAAGTTAAAGTATATATTTTTATTAAACAGTGTGGTTTAAAGTGTATATGCTTGTGCACGGTAAGATGAGCTTGGAATTTCAGGTCCAATGTTCTGAGCGACAATTTGGCTATCAAGTTTGGTGCCACTTAGTCTGCTCAGACATCGGAGATGAAAGCCTCAGAGGTTGCGAAGGTGTGAAAGCCATTTGGGTACCGGATTTAGGCTCAAGCAGTTCCGTCCTGGAGTGAATGGACCACCACCCACCTCTCCCAGACTGTGAGTAGCCTAAGTCAGCGGGTGGCTTCTGACTGAAATGTGGCAGATTCTGAATCCACGCTTGCCTGGCTTCACTAGACTGGCAACGCTCTGGTTGGCTGGTGTGAAATTCTCCCACGCTCGGATTGGCTGTAGTATTTAATGAATGAACTCTGAAATATTATAAGAATCCCTCAGCCAATGCGTTCTTGAGATTCTAAGCACCAAAACAGCAGCAATTACGAATGTCCAAAAAGAATCTCTAGGAGAAATAGCAGCGAGCTGGCTTCAGAAATTTCAGGTCAAGAAACTTTCTAAGTCACATCTTGTGCGCCCACGTTCTAAGAAGAGAACGTAGCAGTCGTGGCTGGGATTGCAAGCCAATTTTAGTTCCAGGACGTTTGGAGATAAGTCGCGGTCGAGCCATTTCAAGTCCTCCGGAGCTGAGATAGCGGTAGCGTCAGGAACTGCATGCGATTTGCTTTCCAGGACATTTCGGGCTAATTCCTGGTCAACACAAAGACTTTGTTTTTATCTCCATTTATGCTAGGAAAGTCTATTTTTTTGCCCAGACCCAAAATAAGTGTGTTTTTCTTCTGTATTTTGTGGTGCTTTGTGTGTATATCCATTTTAAGGGAAAAAATGTCAGTTTGTTAATCAACTTGTTTTGCTCAGTGAATGATCCCGGTAAAAAAGGTGTAAAGTGCCTGGTCTCCCGTGACCGGCGCTTCTCCTCAGTCCTAAACGTGCCCTTGTATACCTCCTGTGTGAGAGCATACTGGGTTAACAACAGGGCTTTGACATGCTTGTAGTCATAGCTGACCATGGCTGGAAAGGCCTGGAGGGTTTCCAAGGCTGCTCTGGACAATAGCAGTGACAACCACAAAACCCAGTCCCATTTTGGGCCCCGGTACTGAAGACACTGGGTCTCAAAGATTTTCAGGTACCCATCAATTTTGTCTGCCATCCATGAATTTACTGAAGCTGTGATGATCCACCCGGGCAACGGGCTGCTCCCCGAGCTCCAGTTGGGGTTGTGGGGACTGTCCACCTTGTGAAGTTGTAAGTAGCTGGAACTTCTGATCAAAATTGGCCCCCACTCCCAAAGAATTGGGAACCATAGAAATTCTGGGCATGGAGTGACCAGTAGCCACCAGGGCTACCAAGGCTGCACTCCCTGGAACCATCCCACCAACAATGTTCCTGTTGATCCCGCCACCTTACTGTCCTTGTCCTTCCACTTCCACAGGGCTGGAATGACCTCTAGCACCCTGGCAAGGCTAGTAGACGCTGCAACTGTAGATGAGGGTATATACCCCTCAGGGGAAGCTATGCTGGCTTCATGCTTCTCGATATCCTGCTCCAGCACTGCTTTGACAGACCGTCAGTATGAAATCCATAGCTCTCACACCGAGTGACAATGTTGGAACGGTCCCATGACCGGTACCGTCTTGACCGTCTGTCCATGTTCTCTGGTGGCACTAAACTAAGTGACAAAGAGAACCTGTGCCTTCTTTAGATTTGTGAAGCATGTGTACGTTACCACTTGTTTTGAGAGGTCACGATCTATGAGTTTCTCTCTATGTTAGAAGACCCCACAGGATTTTAAAACATAGGGCTCAATGATCCCACCTCTGCCACCAGTAAATAAAGCCTGTCATGGGAGACCAGGCACTTTACACCTTTTTACTGGGATCATTCAATCAGCAAAACAAGTTAGTAAACAAATTGTCATCTATTCAGTGAAATACAAAATACATAAGAACACACTTACTGGGGGTCTGGCCAAAAAAACTAGACATTTCTGGCCTAAATGGAACAGAAAATAAAATCTTTGGTTGACCAGGACTTAGCCCGAAATGTCCTGGAATGCAAATCGGCATGCAGTTCCTGATGCCACTGCTGTATCAGGTCCGGAGTACTTGAAATAGCTTGACCGCGACTTAGCTCCAAAAGTCCTGAAACTAAAATTGTTTTGCAATCCCAGCCACGACAGCAACGTTCAATTCTGAGAACTTGGTCGCAAATGTTGGGAAATTTCTGAAACCTGTTCGCTGCTATTTCTCCAAGAGCATCATTTTGGACATTCAAATTTGCTGCTGCTTTTCTGGTGCTCAGATTCTCGCGAACGGATTGGCTGAGTGATTTTTAAAGTATTTCAGAGTTCATTCATTAAATACTACAGCCAATCCGAGTGTGGGAATATTTCTACCAGCCAATCAGAGCGTTGCCAGTCTAGTGAAGCCGGGCAAGCGGAGATTCAGAATCTGAAAGGGGCATTCGCAGGTTGGCACCTCGGTCACTTGTCAGTCAGAAGCTACCCACTGACTTAGGCTCCACAGAGTCTGAGATGAGCAAATGGTGGTCCATTTACTCCAGGACATGAGTACTTGAGCCTAACTCCGGTACCCAAATGGCTTTCACACCTTGGCAACCTCTGAGGCTTTCATCTCCGATATCTGAGTAGACTTTGTGGCACCAAACTTGATAGCCAAATGGTCTCTCAGAACATTGGACCTGAAACTCCCAGCTCATCTTACCGTGCACAAGCATATACACTTTAAACCACACTGTTCAATAAAAAAATATACATTAAACTTTTCCTAAGTCTTTTGGTTATGGGGAATAGAATAAGACATTGCACTTTTATTCTATTCCCCACACACTATAAAACTGACTTAGATCTAGAAACACCTCACAACCTTAGAACCCCTATATCAGGTTCTGGGTGACTTGGGAATTTACTGGGCATCCCATTAACCTAGGGCCCCCCTGACTGTTCTGGGGATACCTCAAACCCTTATGCCCCATTTACCTTTCTGCTCTGTGCTGAAGCAGGGAAACCTGGCGGTGAGGCATATAACTATTTTCAAGAGGAGATTTTGACCAGAGCAATGTGTCTATATGTAGCCGGGAATCTGACGTGATTCCCGTATACGTTTTTGGGGTATCCAGCATGTCTGGACCCCGACTAGCTAGACATAATCTAACAAGACTTTCTCCACAAACCCCCCCTTGAAACTCATAGCCTAGCAATCTCTGCTTGCTGGCACACCTGGAAAGGCAAAAACACAAACATTCCTATATTGTTGCACAATGTTACAGAATGCATGTACAATAGTTAGGTTCAAGAGCTGACACTCTAGAACCCCAAAACATGGATCATGGATAATCAAACAGGCTTATCCTTTGTTGTGAGCCTGGTTAACCCCTCACCATCATAATTATTTTGTAATAAGACAGGTATCTCCCTATGCCCAATTTCTGTAGGTCTCTTTTCTTACACAGCATCCTCTCTTTAGCTGTCCCTCCTCCTCATAATGTTACACAGTGTGCAGATTCCATCACTAATCCCCTATGAAATCCCATTTCCCCTAATGTAGAGGGACAGAGACCCTGTAATTAGGTGAGGGCGAGCCAGTAATTACTGATCCCCTTGGTACAGTTATTCACTGGACATGTTGCATCTTTGTGATGCCCAGAGGATGTGAGAGAAGGAAACCAACCCCACTAATTATAATGTTACAGTGTCCTCTGAGTATCAGGTTCCCAGCTGCTACCTTAGATATACACACATATATATACATGGGCAATACCGAGAGGGCAAGCTCAGGTAGAGAGAGGATGGCAGTGAGTTATAGGCAGCCTGAGAACAGGCATTAAGCAGCTCAGGTAGAGAGAGGCTGGCAGTGAGTTATAGGCAGCTCACCTGGAGACAGAGCTTTGCTTTAAGCTGCCCAGATAACCAACACCTGGATAAAGGGAACACGCTGAGAATCATCTGGCTTCTGGCTTCCTGCGTCCGATAACGCAAAGGAAACAAACCTGTGTGAGTAATGCAAGTACATCCGCTGATATCTGACTTAGGGTCGTTAACTGTGTAATAACCAGACTTTAATATAATCAGATGTATTCATTCTATAACTCTGGCAATGAGTCACCCAAAGAGCTCACACTCTAATTGTAGTGCCTGATGCACAGGGAGATAAAGTGACTTGTCCAAGGTCACAATAAGCTGCCACTGGGATTGAAACCAGATGCACTCACTTCAAAGACTGTGCTATTACCATTATAACTCCTTCAGCCCATAAAAGATTGGGGCCAATATTTACTAAGTAATGTTATGCCATGAGTCGCGTTCTACCTCCGGGAGACACTTTAACACTATTCCTTTGAATAGGTGACAAGGTGTCATCTTACACCACAAGGTTACACAGTTGCATAGTTATACAGTTACACAGTTACATAGTTACATAGTTACAAAGTTACACAGTTACATAGTTATATTGTTACATAGTTACATAGTTACATAGTTAAATAGTTACAAAGTTACATAGTTGCACAGTTACATAGTTACATAGTTAAATAGTTACAAAGTTACATAGTTGCACAGTTACATAGTTACATAGTTAAATAGTTACAAAGTTACACAGTTGCACAGTTACATAGTTACATAATTACACATTTTATACTGGAAAAAAAGGAAGATATGTGTGCCCCTCAAACGTACAATAATGTTGAAGGTTTACCCTTAGGGATATGGGATGGGTGCTGAATGCAACCTTTATGCGGGGTAACGATTCCTATTGTTGACCCAATAATCTAATGCTCTGTCTCAATATAATAATGGCTATGTGACATGGACCATTTATACCTTACACAGATATGTCAAATATAAAAAGGGTATATAATGGGTAAATAATAAAAGCAATTATTGGTCATTTATAAAAAAAAATATTAATTAAGATAATGTATGAAATATTCAAAAACAAAAAATAAATAAATACAAATTAAGGTCATCAATGTATAAAACAGGGGTAATTATTATACCGTGTAAACAAAGAAAGAGGGGTACCCTCGCTCAGCTTAGAGTAAGGTAGGGGACGGTGCTCCTCTGAATCAAAGTAAGTACAATACACTATATAAAGAAAAGTAAACCCAGTGGTGGTCACTCTCTCCCCTCAGTGGGTGTATAATGACATTGCTATAAATGACTTTATTAAATTAATCATTAAAATATATACATGAATTAATCAACGACGCTGGGCTAAATCCTTCAAATTCAGGGACGAATGTTAGGATTTTATAAATCAATAAGGTTGTTATTATTTATAAATACTAAACATCCTCTGGTGCAGTGACCAATAATGAAAAATAAATGTCCCTTTAGTATATATCGGGACTTGAGATATGAAGATCTCCCACCATGATCATCCTGATGGCCAATTGGGCTCAAGATACATATATATATATATAAACCTTACTCAAATCCAAAGGTAATGCCTATATGTTGATTCATATCCCATGGATGGTATTATATATTGAACACACTGTGCATTCATGGTATCCGGTTGTAGATATAATGAAAGTAATGAGACAGATAACCTGTACCCTGTATTGTACACCAGGATGTGTAATGCAGGGAAGAGTCTGAGATATTAACAGACAACGCCTTCCTAATGTGAGTCACACTTAGGGCAGCAATAGAGGTGAACCACCCTGATGTTGATGCAGTTCTTCCAGGGTAACTCGGGGTCAATGCCCTACAGTGAGCTGGTTCAACTACAGCAGGATCAGATCCTAATTATAATGAATACAACCGTACCCTTAGCTGTATCCTAATGTTCCTGTGGAGTAAAATATGTACAATACTACTAAACCTAAATAGATAATGGTAATAAGTAGTATTCCGAATTGTAGGTCAGTAGGTATTGTATGCACAAGCTAGCCACATATAACTCCTTGGTCAGAAACTGGACACTGTGCATGATCCAAAATGATCCTGTGTATGAATAAGTGATGTAAACTCAAAGGTTATGAAGTATTGATCTAAGATATAAATGAATGTTCACTAAGGTAAGTGGTGGTTGGAGTGTAGTATAAATACTGCAATGCAATTCACTTGTGAGGTGAGAATATACACCCCTACTGGCTGCTTGACTTGACTGGAGGCTATAATAGTCAGGTATTAATAGAAAAACAGTAAGTGATGTATTATAAAGGCATGTTACTGAGCTGCTCTAGGAGTGAGAACTGTATAATAGAGCACTGGTTGTAGTTACTCGAAACGACCTAACCACAAGGTGAATAGGTTAATATCTCTAACCCTCCCTGCTGGTAGTGTTCTAACACCCTGTGTCTAATGCTCAGCTTGCCTGGAAGCCACTGTGCTGAGTCTTCTACAGACGTGACAGGGAAGCGCTAGCGGGTTGAATTGCATAGAAACGCTCGTAAGTAGAGTTCCCTGCGTGTGCGTGTGAATGTACTGATTGCCGCCAACGTGTGCGTTTCGCGTGAGGACACGCTTTCTCAAGGCATTTGGGGGGGGGGGGGAGTCCCAGTCACTGCCTGGGGACTTTTTTTTAGCTACATCTGGTATGAGTTAACCCTTAAGGTGCCTGTCCCTGCTTACATATTGTGCAATGCTATTCCTAATCAGTCTGAAGTTTCAACAAAATTACATTTTCTTTAATACTGATATTATACCTTATATCTCTCGGTTTATGTGTTTTCACCAGTCTAGAAAAGTAATTATTGACCATGTTGAAAAATGTGTCAACATGATGCCCTTTCGAGTGGGCAGGATAAAACTTAGACCTTACCTTAAAAGGAGTATGTTTACAAACCAAACCCTGGTTGGTAGTATCAGCAATTTCTGCCCCACATTTCTTATCATCTAGCGTCGGAAGAGCTTCGCCGTCAATCTTAACAAAATGTCTCTGTAGGGTCATATTTCTCACAAATTTGTGAAGGTCTGTGTAAAGCTGGGATCCACCTGGGCCACTAGACCTTGAGAAATTTAGACCCTTATTTAATACTATTTTCTGGTCTTCTGTCAGAATCACTGTGGATAGGTTAAAGATTCCTTTATCTATGGGGATCCTAGATCCACACTTGAATCCCTTCTCTTTGATCCTTGATCCTCCCCTCGTTCCTCGTCTCGTAACGTTCTTTTGGTTTTCCCTACAGGGCTGTCTTTTATCTCTATTTTCTTCTCTTTCTTCTTCTCTATTGTTGGAGAAAATCTGTTCCTCAGTAATTCTAAAAAACGGGAGCCCGAGGGGGACTCAATAACTGGATTTTTACTATGTATTTCCTTTTGGCCTCTTTCTTCTCTTTTTGATCCAGATTTATTATTAGAGGGTTGGGATTTTTGACTTTGGTCTCTACTCTTATCAGGATGTCACTTTTCCTATTCTCAGATGGATGGTGGCCATATCTTTGTTCACCTCTTCCATCTTTAGATCTATTCTGATAGCTATCCTGCTGTCCATGATTGGACCATCCACGGTGTCTTGGGGGCCCCCTCTGTCCGGATCCTCTGTTTCCGGACGTATGGGGGCCTCTTTTGGCATCGTGGTGTGGGATATACACCTTGTCTACCACTCTCCCTCTCTCCCCATTCTTAGCCCAGTCTCTCTGTTTCCCATTAGCATAATTTGCTTTGTCTCTTAGAAATGTATTATGCTTGATTTTAACAATTTCATCTCCTGTATTCTCCAATTTGGCTAATAACTCGCATTCAATCTTGGAGCAGTCTTTATATTGATCTTTATTTTTCTATGCTGATGTGTGCCCTCTGACTCCTTTTCCATTCATGTTACAATATGTTGTATCTCATTTACGTACCTCTAATTGGGGCTTTTTCTCTTTCAGAATTTGATCACAAATGTATTATGTATTTTGTATTATTATGTATTTTAAATATGTTGCTGTTTCTTTTATTCATTGGATACCAATGTCTGTGGATGGCTGTGGGGCAATCTCTTGCAATCTCACTGATTGGTGCGGTAATTTGAAACCTGAGCCATTAACTGTGGGATGCTGGGTATATATATGCGTGCACTTCCCCAGCTGTCTGCATTCCCTGAAGAAGTAACTTTCAGTTACGAAACGCGTTGGAAGATATTGCTCCCCAATCTTATCCAGACCCTGGTGCTGTGTCAAGCCAAGCCAAGCACTCGGTTTCCCTCCCTGCCCCCCTCACTATCACCCGCTGCTCTACGTGTCTGACGCTGCCCTGGACTTTCCTCCATACTTCGGGGGGGAGGAGAATCCCATCACGTCATCGGCAGGCGCACCACAGAGCAGAGCGACGCACTGGTAGTGCTCCAAGTTGGCGTGTGGGACTCACGGAGGTTTCTGTACTCCGCAACGGGACTATTCACCGGATTTACCACCTGGCAACACTCGGACGAGCGAAGTGTGTCATAAGGCCCCACGGAGGTTTCTCTACTGGCCGAGTACGGATGTGTTCCTGCTGCCTGAACTGCCTCCATTGAAGAGCTGTACAACGCTCCAGTTGATTCACTGTGTGGTAACCCCACTAACCAATTGCTTGTTTTATTCTCAATTAATGTACGCAGAACCATTAACTTTTTAGTAAAACAAAATATTTTTACTTTACTTCACTATGTGCGTTGTGCGCCTTGTTTTTGTATCGTTTCTCTAGTAGCAGGGGTGTCGAGCCACCCCTTCATGAAGGCTGCAGACGCATCATAGTGACCTCCATTACAAGGTTTAATCACTCCATATTGTGTCATTGTCAGCACTTGTTTGATGTGGGACTATGTTCTAGTTGTGCACTGATTATCTTTCTTTCCACACACATAAAAATCCAGGCTACACCTCAGCCTCCCACTCAACGCGTTTCACGCTATGGAACAGCGCTTCGTCTTGACTCCAAGGGAGGCTGAGGTGTAGCCTGGGTTTCTATGTGTGTGTTATGAAATAAAGCCAGTTCTCTTACACACCGGAAGTTGCCTGGATTTTTGCCGCTCGCAGTAGCGCCGGATTCTCCTTCACTCCAGTGTACCCAGCATGTACCTTGGTCTTGTTGGTGATTGCCCCAGATTTGTTTTAGAATACTCTTCAGCACTAAATAAATGGGTAAAGTAGCTTCAGTCCAAGTTTTCCCCCTTTCATAGAATTAAACAAACCCTTTTCCCTCCTGTACAGAAGCAAAACGTGAGAGTGTTGTACTGAGGAAGTCAGGGGAGATACAGGGTCTCTGCTCTGAAATGTATTTCTCTGCTGCAGCTTCTGGGATACGTCTGTGCTCATGCAGGTTACAGAGAGGTTATTTCTGTAATTAATGCCACTAGTTTCACTTGATAGGTGACAGTTTGGCAGAAACATGTATACGTGTTGTGTGTTGGAGTAGAGTCAGCAATTTATCTTCAAATTATCATCAGGAGGGAAATAATAATAATAATAATAATAATAATAATAATAATGTTCTTCTTCTACTAGCTGGTTCTAGTAAAACGTGCTGCTTCTGCCCTGGTCACTGACCCATCCTACTGTCCTGCACTGGAAGGACCACTGTGTGCAGGAATAGTGTGATCCTAACTGAAATGGCCCAACACCAGTCTCCATGAGGAGGTTCCTTCAGCTTCTGATGCTGCTCTCCTCCCTGGGCGAGGGGCATCCACAGCAGGGCTGCCGGCTCCAGGGCATGAATATGGAGTCCTTCTCCCATCCTGGGGATGTCCTCATTGGGGGGGTGTTTGTTGTACACCTCGGCTTTGACAGCCCACAGCTGTCCTTCCAGGAACCGCCTCAGCCAGTCTCATGTAAGAGGTGAGTGCATGGGGCTGCATGGGGGTAATGTCATTTAATTATCCAAAAGAAATTGTCTGGATATAACGTATAATTATCTGAAATGCAAATACATAGAACCTGCGTGTCACGGGAGACCAGGTTCTTCAACACCTTTTTATAACCGGGATCATTTGATTGAGCAAAACAAGATGGTAATATAAATGGTAATTTATTTCTCGTAAAAGACAGACACACACAGTTACACAATTCAAGGTTAACACACTTACTGGGAAAGGGGCTAAGGAATAAATCCATTTTCGGATCGAAATTCCTTAAGATGACCTTTTTAAAGCACTTTCCAATGACCGGTAGATACTCGCAAAAGTCCTGGAAATGTTTTGATCATGCAATGCCAGCCGCGACCGCTACGTTCTAAAAAGCGGGACTTTGAAACTTTTCTGACTTGAAAATCTTTGATGCCGGCTCGCGTCTATTCAGTTCTGAGAATCTTTTAATTTGCCGCTGTTGGTTTGGTGCTTGGAATCTGCGCTCCTGATTGGCTGCAAGCTCTCTTAAGGCATTCAGGCTTTCATTCACTAACCTGAACAGCTAATCGGAGCGTTGGAATTCTCCTGCCAGCCAATCACCGATTGGCCGGTATTGTAAAAGCCAAACGGGCACCTTTTCTCATTCTGCAAAAGGGGCATGCGCCAACCTGGCACCTCTGCCTCTTTGCATACTGTGGCCGCCTGTCAAGACTTATACACAAATTAATACCGGGATTATGCACTGAGCACACAAGTTGAGTAAAATAAATTGTAATATATTTCTTTTCAGACAGACACACAAATCTTCACAATATACACTTAATAAAACACTTACTGGGATGGGGAACGAAAACAAATGTCTTTGGAACGAAACAAAGTCTCTGGGCACCCCTGCATGCATGCAAGTGGGTGCGCACAATTATCCGTGTAGCAGTTCCTGGCTAGGGGCGCAACTTGCCAGCCCTATATCTTAGCCAACAGGAAAAAGTGTGTTCAGTCCTTACATGGTTCGTTCAGGAACCCTTAGCTCTAACGAATTCTAGAAGAGGGGGATGATCCTTAGTTACAATATTATTAACCCCTCAGACTCCGGAACCGCTGACGCTGAAACGTGGTCAAATCGTTGTTGAATAAGGTGAATCAAGGTATTAGAGCTGGTGTCTTAGAGCAGACCCCATGTTTTAGGTCCAAATGGTAGAGTGCAATCTCTGGGGACCAAATGTTAGTTTTTCTGTGTTTTAAAACTACAATGCATTTTGTGTTTGTGCTTTGAGCGGGACAAAAGGCAGCCAGATGGAAATTCGCATTTCAATGCTACCAGCTCAGGTATAGGGATTCCCTGTGTTAATTGCAAAAGATATGCAGGTTTTGGCACAGCGTGAGGGGAAAAGGCTGTGAACAGGATATCTAGATTAGAAAGTCTTTGTTTCACGTAGTCACAGTGGAGACAGGGAGAACGGATGTTGGAGTTCAAACTCCTAAGCACGATTTCCATTGGCAAGTTTTGAATCTTGCCCTCCTATGAGTGAATGCACAATCACAATCAGTGCTCTAATTGGCTGCCAGCCCCCTCAGTATATTAATTGATCCATGTAACAGTTTCGGGCAAGGGGCACAAGTTGCCACCCCTATTTCTCCGCCAAAAGGAAACAGTTTGTTCAGTCCTTACAGGGTTCGTTCGGAAACCCTGAGCTCTAACGAATTCCAGATGATCCTTGGTTACGGTATAATTAACTCCTCTCACACCGGAACCACTGACGCTGGGACTTGGTGAATCCGATGAAATCTTGCAATGGAACTGCCAGGGATTGGGAGTTAGGAATTTTTATAGGGTTAAGGGACCTATACCTTACATGCACAACCAATCCCACCCGTGGGAACATTTCTCCCACCTATCCCCGGCTTGCCAGTAGTTTGCAGAAAGGGCAGAAGTTGCGTCCCGGTTTGCACGAAGCAGGCGCTAACCTCACACCTACGCTCCTTAGCATACCGGGACCCATCCCATACCTGGCGACACTGAGTCTGGTGTTTGGCCAAGTAGTGTGAAGTACCCATACTTTACACCGGTATCTGGCACTTACAATATCCCAGCCATCCTAACACCTAGGAGTGCTGAGGCTTTTTAACTCCGAACTTCTCATAGACATTGAGGCACCCACTCTGCAGGTTGCATTTGAAGCACGGAGTTGAGAAATCCCTCAGTTCATTCATCCTTAACATACTTGCATGTCAAAGTATTTATTCCCGGGCTGACAGAAAAAAACTCCCGTCTTTACATTTAAAACCATCAGTATAATACAATTTATTAATAAAGTATGTTCTGCTTATGCCATTACTATACACTTTATATGTGTGTTTGTGTATGGTTTCTTTATTCTTAGCTGCACTCCAAAAATTAGAGTGCTAGCTCACTCCTAGCTTGAGTTAGCTTACTTAATTGAACGGGCTAGAATGTGGTTTGCGGTTTAACCTACTTCTCACATCAATTTACTTCCCCCTTTCAAGTTAAGAAGCTAACAAGGTAACTGATACATTTTGACAGAAAACCACTTCAGCTAGACCGCAAACCAATTAATCAATTAACCTTGTGATTACGAGGTCGAGGGCTTAGAAAGTGATACCTATGTTTCAAAGCGGCCACCCACACACAGCCACGCTTCTTCAATCAGCCCTTGGTTTAGCGCTCACAGCTCCCCCTTGTGTCACAAAACCAATTGGCAGAGTTCACATACATTTCTATTACTGCAGCTAGGGATTGAGCTGCAAAATGGGGACAATAAAGATGGTGTAGGGGAAAACATGTCAGTGTGGTGCACATACGATTAACCCCTTAAGTCCCACCGTGATTTAGGGTTAATCAGCCGGGTATAAAGCCTTTATTAATGATCTTATTAACCCCCTTTTGCCACACACCCCGCGTTGCCCAGGCTCCACAGAGTTTGGTTTCTGGCAAATGGTTTCCGGATAGCCTTGTGTTACCCAGGATGTGGGTACTCAGGAAGAACTGCAGTACCCATTCTCTTCTAACACCTTGGCACCCCCGAGTCTTTTGGACTCCACACATAGAGGCACCAAGCTTGGTTGCCATTTGGGCTGTCCAGAATCCATGACTTAGAAATACCTCAGTTTTATTCATATACAGGTTACCAATATATATACACATTAAACTGTAACCATTCAATAAAATATATTGTGTCCTGTTTCTGTTTGCTAAAAGTTATGAGTTCCTATTCTGGTGTCAGGGATGCACACATTAGAAAAATAACTTTTCAAACTTTTAGACACTGTAAAACCTGCTCAGCTTTATAACCTAGCTGGGGCATCCCCTGAACCCCTACACTAGGTTCAGTGTACCTGAGCATGTATCTGAGTATCTCTGCTATACTGGGGAACCCCTGTAAACTAGGGACTTCGTTGATAGCTGCAGATATAGTTTAACCCCTTCATACCCATATACCTTGTCTGGATGATGCTTCAGCAGGATCCTGGCGGTGAGCCGTAATAACGCTTTCAGAGTCAGAGTTTGGCGGAGTAATGTGCTTGGCTGTATCCGAGAATCTCACGCAATCCCCGAATACAACTTTTGGGGTATCCCATATCTTTGTAACCCCAATACATAGCCACATTCTGTAAAGACTTTCTCCGACAAACCCACCCTGAAATTTATAGCCTAGAAATCTCCCGATCCCAGCACCCTTGTAAAGGCAAAAGTCACACAAATCTTTATTGTCGCAAAATTAGTATACACTTGCAGTAATACATTTTCGACAACTGGGTCCCAGAGATGACACTCTAAGACCCTAACACACAGGTCAGGGTTAACCAAATGGGTTTGACCTTTATTTATGAATATTGGGGAAGGGCAGAGAGGAGGAGGGGAAGCCCTTGCTACTGTCTATTTAGATGTGTGGTGCCAGGGGTGGAGAGGTTATTGACCTAAAAAATACTTGCCCAAGCAAGTACACAAAAGACCCCTTCTGTAACAGTGTGACGGCAGGGCGTAGCCGGCTATTATTATCATTTATCATTATTTATTTATCATTAATAAAGGTGGAGCCCGGCTGGCTGCCCATGAATCCTATGGCAAAGGCTGAGAGTGTCAGCTCTTTGGTCTAATATTTTACCTTACTGTGTTGCCCTGTAATTCTGTTCCCCATATAGTGTACCCCATAGAGTTATAAGCTAGGAACCATGTGTGTGGGTTTAACTATGTAAGCCCAGTGGGCCAGTTAATACATTATATGCTGTATTCCCTTGGACTCATAGTTCCGTAGCTGCCTGTGCAAGCTAATAAGTGGGATGCCTTGTATGGGTGGCCCCTTATGGGAAATAGATGCAGGGCAGACTTCTGGAACACGAGGGGGATCTTTGGGGCAAACAGGGTTAATCTGTATTGCTTGCCAGCAAGGTATTAGAGCTTGTGTCTTAGAGCAGGTTTTAAAGCCCCGTGCGCAGACCCCATGTTTTAGATCCAAATGGTAGAGTGCAAGCTCTGGGGATCAAATGTTAGTTTTTCCTGTGTTTTAAAACTACAATGCATTGTGTGTTTGTGCTGTGATTTGGACTGCATACAGTACAAAAGGCAGCCAGATAGGAATTAGCATTTCAATGCTACCAGATCAGGTATAGGGATTCCCTGTGTTAATTGCAAAAGATATGCAGGTTTTGGCACAGCATGAGGGGGAAAAGGCTGGGAACAGGATATCTAGATTAGAAAGTCTTTGTTTCACGTTGTCACAGCGGAGCCAGGGAAAACGGTTGTTCGAGTTCAAACTCGTAAGCACGATTTCCATTGGCAAGTTTTGAATCTTGCCCTCCTATGAGTGAATGCACAACCACAATCAGTGCTCTAATTGGCTGCCAGCCCCCTCATTGTATTATATAGGCAGCAAGCCCTATAGAAGGAAGAGCAGTGAAGCAGCTCTCTCTCTCTTTTATGTTGGAGATTTGAAGATATGCAGCTGCTGGCAGGCTTCTAATAGGTGCTTCTGAAGTGAAATAGCTATTCAGACAGGGAGCATGGAGAGGCCTAGCCAGCAGGCTGGATTTCAGTCCAGTCCAAGGGTCTTATCAGGGAAAGGCCAGGCAAGCGGGCGCCCTGTGTCACAGGAGACCAAGACTTATACACCCATTAATACCGGGATTCTAGATCGAGCACAATAGGGCAGGCAAAATAAATTGTAATTTATTTATTTTCAGACAAACACACAAATCTTCACAATACACTGGATAAAACACTTACTGCGATGGGGGAACAAAATCAAATGTCCTTGGAACGAAACAAAGTCTCTGGGCGCCCCTGCACGCATGCAAGTGGGTGCGCGAATTGATCCGTGTAACAGTTCCTGGCTAGGGGCACAAGGTGCCACCCATATATCTCCTCCAAAAGGAAACAGTTTGTTCAGTCCTTACAGTGTTCGTTCGGGAACCCTTAGCTCTAACGAATTCCAGAAGAAGGGCAGGATCCTTGGTTACGATATAATTAACTCATCTCCCACCGGAACCGCTAACGCTTGGACTTGGTGAATCCGATGAAATCTTGCAATGGAACTGCCAGGGATTGGGCAGCAGGACTCTTTACAGGGTTAAGGGCCCTATACCTAACATGAACAACTAATCCCTCCCGTGGGAACATTTCTCCCACCTATCCCCGACATGCCAGTAGTTCAAAGAACAGGCAGAAGTTGCTTCCCAGTCTGCCCAGAGCATGCGCTAAGATGGCACATATGCTGTTTAGCATACCGGGACCAACCCCTTACCTGGCGACAGTAAGTCTGGGATCTGGCTACAAGGTGTGACCAGCCCATATGTTGGACCAGTTCCTGGTACTTAACAATATCCTGGCCGTCTTAACACCTAGTGTCTCTGAGGCTTTTCAACTCTGGAATTCTCTATACACTGAGGCATTGACTGCCCAGGGTGCCCTTTGAAGTACGGAGATGAGAAATCCCTCAGCTCATCCACCCTTAACATATTTACATGTTAGAGGATTTAATACCGGGCTGATAGGAAAAGATTCCCGTCTTTTCATTTAAAACCAGCACTGAAACACACTTTATTTTTTATATGTGGCTTCTATATGTATAAACAATATAAAACAAATATGTATGTGTGTTGTATTTCTTCAGCTAACTGGGATCCAAAAATTAGATTGCTAGCTCTTTCCTAGCGCAAGTTAGTGACTTAATTGGATGGGTTCTGTGATGTGGTCTGAGGTTTGACCTAGTTCCCACGCCGGCATACTTTCCCCATTCAAGTTAAGTGGCTAACAAGACGACTGGATACATTGTTGCGAGTAAGCACTCCAACTCCGACCGCAAACCACTTATTCAATTAAGTTTGTGGTTTAGACGTCTGTGGCTTAGGAAGCAATATTCAGCATCAAAGTAGCCGCTTACCAACTGACTCGCTTCTTCAATCAGTGCTTGGTTTGGCACTAGCAGCTCCCCCTTGTGTCGCAAATTCAATTGGCACATTTTACACGTATTCACATAGCTGCAGCTAGGTTGTGGGCTGCAGAATGGGGACAATAAAGATGGTGGAGGGAAAACAGGTCATTATGGTGCACATACAATTAACCCCTTCAGTCCCAACGCGATTTAGGGTTAACCAGCCGGGTATAATGCCTTTATTAGTGGCCTGGTTAACCACCTATCGCCACACCCTGCAACTAGGAAAGACTAGATTTCAACCCCAAAGTAAGTGTGTATATTCTCTGTATTTTGTATTTCCCTGTGTTTCCGAGGTCTTAACCAAATTAACCGCAATTTATTTCATGCCTTGTTTTGCCTTGTGACTAATCCCTTAGATATAATTTTGTTAAGAGACCTGGTCTACCGTGACAGTCTTTTTCTGGTGGCAGCAGTGGGATCATAGGGCTTTGCACTATAACTTCCTGCGGGGAATTATAGGACAAAGTGAGCGTGGATTGCAAGCTCTCAAAACAAATAGTGTCAGAAAACACGCTATGCAAAGCAGGGAATCACACTGTTAAGTGTCACTTAGGTTATTAAGGTTATTAGTGCCTGAAAGGAGAAGATGTGGTACCCGACAGGAAGGTATGTGTCCTGGGAATGTGCATCTGTGGTTGGCTGGTGTGAGCAGTATGGGTTGTCTATCTATGGCAGACCCATGGTAGTCCTATGCCAGAACTTGGAGTGGCCTGAAGCCCGCGAAGCTGACTGCACTCCTGGGGTTGTAGCTGTGGCCAATACCCAGCACTTCAGTCTGGACAGTACAGGTCCTGGAGTCGGGCAGCTGTGACTGCCCAATGTAAAAGCTTTAGGTTGCCAGTGCATAGGCAGTCTAGGGCGTCCCTAGAAAGGGAATTGGAGTGGCATGAAGCCAGCGGGGGTGAATGCACTCATGAGGTAGTGGTCGTGAGCCCGGAGAGCAAACCCCTCAAGAGTGTCTTGGAGGGGGATCTCAACCCTCCGGTGGCTACCCCTGAAGCCCTTCTTACCACTGTATGTGAACTGCTAATACTCTATTCCCGGTTGCGTCCAAACTTGACAGTAGAGCAGAGGATGCAGTTCTGCCCAGCATTAGAGCATGTTGCGGGACGAATTGCCTTCCTCCCCCCAGGGACTTCTGTCACTTCCGGGGAGTCATCATGACTCCTGACGAAGCATTAGTGAAACGCGTTGAGTTAGCATTGCTAGAGAACCGGAGTGTTGAAGGACTGGCAATCGGAGCTGATTTCCAACGCAGGACGCTCTTCCGCCCTCACCTGTGACGCTGCCCGGAAGTGACGCATGCGGAAACAAGAAGGTGAGACGCGAGTGAGACGCGCAGAAGCCTACACCGACGGGGTCCTTCTCAATATCGGCAGTTCTCTCCAACGCCTGTTTGTTATATTGAAAATGTGAGTGTAACTACTCTTGTTATTCTTAATCTGTATTACAATTGGTCAAATAGTATGCACTATTGTGGCATTTTTTCTTTCCATGTCGACCTACCACACTTACTGAGGGGTATCCTGAGATTCATTGCATCCATCCATTACAAGGGCGCCAGTCAGAGAGAGAAGAATCTCTGACATATCCATTACTTCAAGAAGTTTTGTGAGTGCAACCACTTAGAGCTAACAGATTGATATATTACCAGTGTCAACATGCACTATATTTGCTTTTTATTATAATTTTATGTATCACTGAATACACCAGCGCTCCTCCTCTCCAAGAAGAAAAGAAAGTCCCAGGCAATCGGCAGGCGATCGGCCTGGGGTCCCCTGCAAAAAGGTTCACCCTGGGCAGCCTGATAGGGACTAGCCAGAGAACCGGTTCCCATGGACAGGGAGACCGGTGATGGTACATAAAGGGGATGCTTTTGTGACCGAAGTCACAGAGAGCCAAAGTTGGGCAGTTGCCCAGGCAGAGGTGCAGTCAGCACCGATGCCCACCACGGTGGTTTATGTTCCCCAACCTTTGGAGCCCACGTGCATGGAGGACCTCGAAGGGACCAGGCTGGTAAGTCAGACCATGTCCGACCAGTGTTCACCTGTGTATAATCTTCCCACTGTGACCTTTTTTCTGAATGTGTGAGAGACAGGGAACTACCGGAGCTCAGTGAGTGGTAACTGGAGATGGTGCAGGCAGATGCTGATTTGCCTGCCGACCATAGTAGGCATTTTGCCTGGGTACCAGCCCCTGGAGCTCCTGCTAGTTCAGAGACAGCAAGGGGCCAGTTAGTGATTCCTTGGAGGTTTAGGGAAGGCTCTGTCGAGCAAGGGGAGATAGCTCCCCAGCTCGCAGCTCCCCTCTGGGAGTGGAAGCGAAAGGCGTTAGGGAGACCAATGGTCCCTGCTATGGGTTGGTAAAGCAGGACCCAGTGTACTGATTTCCCGGTAGACCATGGGGGTCAGCAGCCCCACCATCCGAATGAGTACAGTGTCTTGATGGAGATGGAATGGGTAGAGAGGGAGGTCAGGGACATGCAAGGGTATGATAGGGATTTAGTGACCCACTACAGTGTTCTAACTGACCCCTGACTAAGGTTACTGACCATAGGGCATTGGTGCCAGCATTTCAAGGTCTGCAGTGGAACCTTGCCCTGTTGAACTTGGACAATGGAGGGGGCAAGGGGTCCAACCATGCTGGAGGACTTTACCAGCCAGAGAGACTCAATTTCTTCCCTGCAACCTCAATTTTGTTCAGGCTCAGCAAGCCACCTGATATGGTGACTGTCCTGAAGCCTTCATAATTGAGGGGGGAGGTGTGATGGTAGGGCATAGTCGGCCTTCATTAATAAAGGTGGTGCCCGTCTGGCTGCATCTGAAACCTATGGCAAGGGTTGAGAGTATCAACTCTTGGGTCTAATATTGTACCTTACTGTGTTGCCCTGTAATTCTGTGCCCCTTATACTGTCCCCCATAGGGTTATAAGCTAGGAACAGCGTGTGTGGGGTTAACTATGTAAGCCCAGTGGGCCAGTTAATGCATTATATGCTGTATTCCCTTGGTCTCATGGTCCCGTAGCTGCCTGTGCAAGCTTATAAGTGGGTTGCCTTGTATGGGTGGCCCCTTATGAGAAATAGATGCAGGGCAGAGACCTCTGGAACACGAGGGGGATATTTTGGAGAAACTGGGTTAACCTGTATTGCCTGCCAGCAAGGTATTAGAGCTGGTGTCTTAGAGCAGGTTTGTAGAGCTCCGTGCGCTGACCCCATGTTTTAGGTCCAAAGGGTAGAGTGCAAGCTCTGGGGATCAAATGTTAGTTTTTCTGTGTTTAAAAACTACATTGCATTGTGTGTTTGTGCTGTGAGCGGGACTGCATCCCGGACAAAAGGCAGCCAGATGGGAATTAGCATTTCAATGCCACCAGCTCAGGTATAGGGATTCCCTG
Source organism: Ascaphus truei (assembly GCF_040206685.1). Taxonomy (NCBI): domain Eukaryota; kingdom Metazoa; phylum Chordata; class Amphibia; order Anura; family Ascaphidae; genus Ascaphus; species Ascaphus truei. Next base: position 4,642,309 of record NC_134486.1, on the reverse strand, counting down.
TGTTAACTGCAAGAATCATGCAGGTTTTGGAACAGGGAGAGGGGGGGAGAACCATTTGGTGAGCTGGATTTCTTGATTAGAAAGTCTTTGCTTCATGGGCTGACAAAGGAAAAGATGGGGATCGTAGGTGCTTTTCCTATTGGCCAGAACATATGTCCCGCCCACGGTGCATCCCGAGCCAGTTTAACACGCCCCCTGCCTCTGATCTTATCAGCCAAATGAGCCCTTTTCTGATTGGCTGCAGAGAATACTCCCACGCTCTGAGTGGCTGAAAGGCTCTGTCCATGTTAAAACATGGGGCGTGCAGCTTCACCAGCCGTTCTTGTAAAACATCCCGAAATGGAATTGCGGTATATATACCCCTAATGTTTTCTGGCAGACTAACTAAACGCATCGGAGTAACACTGCAGGGTCCCTGCTGTGTGAATGCTACTGTGGTCTGCCTTTCTGTAATAGACGCGCAGTAAGAGGCTGAATCAGTCACTCTAACTGCGCGCCTCTCACAGGCGATCACGGGGGTTTTATTAACATTCTAACCTTACACTAATGAAGCAGGGGATCTCCAGAGCTGAACCGCATTGATTTCAGGTCCAGGGACCCCCTACTTCCCGAGTTACAGGCCCCGTTATGGGGTTATGGAGACAAAAAAACAGCGCACAACGCAAATAGTGAAGTATGAAAGTTACAAGTGTATATTAAAATAGGGGATAAATATTCTGCGTACATCAAGGTATTAGGACATAAACATTGAGTGTGTTAAACACACAAGTTACCACTCGGCGGCCGCTCATACAGGAGTCAGGAGTATGTTTCCCTTGGCAGGCGTCTGGGACAGCAGCTGCGATGCTTTTCCTTCCTAGGAACACCTCTGCATTCGGTCACCGTCTCTGTGGGAAACTCCCCTCTGGTCAGCTGGGCTCCAGACGGATCGAGCAATCTGCAGCCTGCAGACGCACTGGGAGGGCCCCCGGATTAATCAGTGAGGACCTGGGTGGTTCGCAGAGCTCTCCGTTTAGTGCAGCCACAAGCAGGGGTGAACTGACTGGCTGGGAATGAAACTCCAGTATGTCGCGCTGTTGCGGGACGCTGCGGAGTGACGTCACAGTAGCGATTTCAAAACTACACAGCAAAAGCGGAATAAAGTCTCTAAAGTGCCCAAATGAAGTGAATGAATGATGAAGTAGTTGTGACTACGAAACATGTAGGATGTAATTGGTCCAAGTATTTTATTGCTACTCTATCCTACTGTATGTGTGCAATTTGGGCACTTTAGAGACTTTATTCCGCTTTTGCTGTGTACTTTTGAAATCGCTACTGTGACGTCACTCCGCAGCGTCCCGCAACAGCGCGACATACTGGAGTTTCATTCCCAGCCAGCCAGTTCACCCCTGCTTGTGGCTGCACTAAACGGAGAGCTCTGCGAACCACCCAGGTCCTCACTGATTAATCCGGGGGCCCTCCCAGTGCGTCTGCAGGCTGCAGATTGCTCGATCCGTCTGGAGCCCAGCTGACCAGAGGGGAGTTTCCCACAGAGACGGTGACCGAATGCAGAGGTGTTCCTAGGAAGGAAAAGCATCGCAGCTGCTGTCCCAGACGCCTGCCAAGGGAAACATACTCCTGACTCCTGTATGAGCGGCCGCCGAGTGGTAACGTGTGTGTTTAACACACTCAATGTTTATGTCCTAATATCTTGATGTACGCAGAATATTTATCCCCTATTTTAATATACACTTGTTACTTTCATACTTCACTATTTGCGTTATGCGCTGTTTTTTTGTCTCCATATCTTCAGTGTTTGGGGGGTGCCGAGCCACCCCCTGTTTAATAGCAGCAGACGCTTTCTACATCACATTACACGGTTATGTAAAAAAAATATTTTTTATTTTTTCACACTGGTTTTTTTGTGGTTTTACCAGTTGAGTAAAAATTAGAAGGGTAAATGTTAATACACATTGTATCACTGATTATATTAGAGGTTTATTAGAAGGGTATATGTTAATACACATTGTATCACTGATAATATTAGAGGTTTATTAGTTGCGCACGATTTATTTTGTTTGCCCGTTATGGGGTGCCTGTATCCCCATGTTAAAATCCTGTGGGACACGTGACCGTGGGATCTAAACAAAGCAGAGGGATACCGACACCCCATAACGGGGCCCGTATCTCGGGAGGTAGGGGATCCCGAAGGCTGAAATCAACTTTGTTCAGCTCAGAATACCCCCTGCTCACACACACAAGTATCAAACAACCCCCCCCCCCCAGCCAAATAAAAAAATCATTACCTTAGCGGGTAGTTGTTAAGGTAATGAAGCTGCTTACATTTTATTTTTATTCATAGTGTGCGTGAGCAGGGGGTCTCCTGAGCTGAACAAAGTTGATTTCCGCCTCGGGGAGCCCCTACTTCCTGAGTTACAGGCCCCGTTATGGGGTGCCGGTATCCGCGCCATGTTAAAATCCACATGGGATGTAATGTTAATGATGCAGAGAGATACCGGCACCCCATACCGGGGCCTGTATCTCGGGAAGTAGGGGGTCCCGAGGCTGAAATAAACTTTGTTCAGCTCAGGAGACCCCCTGCTCACACACACAATAAATACAAATAAAAATGTAAGCAGCTTCATTACCTTGGCGGCCATGCAATACCCGCTAAGGCAATGAAGGGGTTAAGGCACAGTACTGAAGAAGATTACATTACAGTATGTACAGTACTGTACTACACATCCACTAATACACAAACCACCCAACCCCCCATGCCCCCCCTAAAACCATGATTTATTATTTTACAAACAGGGTTAATACCCCAGGCCGACGGGAGTCCCTGGTGGTCCCTGTGGGTGTTCGCAGGTACCACAGTGCACCAGTACCCCAGAGTCTGGAGGCCTTCAGGTGGTCCCCGCCAGGCACCGTGGGCCTCCAGGTTGTCCCCGCGGGTCACCGTTGGCCCCAAATGGGGTCTCCACAGGTAGCCTGCAGGTGTCTGGGGGCCCCAGGCCAGCTCCACAGGTGTCTGAGGCCATTGGGTGGTTCCCATGGGGGACTGGGGGCCCTCGGGTTGTCCCTGCAGGTCCGCGGGCCCCCATAGCTGTGGGGCCCCCGGTTCTTCCCCGCGGGTCCGCAGGTGGGACCCGTGGGCGTCCGTGTGTCCTCAGGTGGTCTCCAGAGGTCCCCGCAGATCTAAGGTACCAACCCTGTATGTAAAAAAAATAAACATGTCATACATTTAAATAAATCAATACCCCCCTCCCCCCCCGCCCAAACACATACAGTACAGTAATGGGCAAAATAACTATTATCCAGACATGGATAATAGATTATTTCCCCATTATTTAACACAACATTAGCAAGCATAAATAAAGTAAATAAATACAGTTCTACTTACCACAGCATTATGATGGGCTTCCTCTTCTGAATACAGCAGGTCCCTGTCCTCCGTTGCCAGAAAGCATACTGTACATACATAATAAATACAATCTAATGTCGCCTAACCCCTTAATCACCTTAGCGGTTAATAACCGCAACAGTAATTAAGGGGTTAACCCACCCTGGCCCGCTACCTACCTTGTACCCATTGAGTAGTATAGGGGTACATCATACCCATATACTGTAATAATATGGGCATGATAAGACTCTATAGCATACAATGGGCACCTAATCTCAACACATTAGTGCACAAAACACACAATAATAAAACATTCAAAAACACCAAAGCAATTAATTAATTCAACAGCAATGAATTAATTAAACCAGTAACCAATCAAAGTAATTAATTAATACAATAGCTATGAATTAATTAAACCAGTAACCAATCAAGGCAATTCATTAATACAACAGCCATTCATTAATTAAGCCAGTAACCTGTAAAAAACCTGTGAAAAAATACATTTACAAACATTCAATATATTACTTACTATTAGAAGGGGTGGCCCTCTGACTCCCGGGGAAACAGGAAGCTCATGTACTGTACCTTGAAGGCCTCAAACAGCATCCGATGCCATCCGCCATGAAGATCCTTCTCAGGTACCCAAATCTTCTTTCTTCTTTCTGTAATCACCTTCTTCTATCTTCATCTGTCACCATTTCTTGATCTTCTTCATCTTCTATCTTCTTATTGTAATCCAAAAAGCCCCATGGTAGATCCCAAACGATGTTGTCTCGTCGGCTTCCTGAGAAGGATCTTCATGGTGGATGGCGTCGGACGGTAAGTAATATGTTGAATGTTTGTAAATGTATTTTTTTACAGGTTTTTACATTGGATGTGTTTTTTTAATTTTTTATTTTTGCACATTGACTGATAATATATTAATCTGTACCACTTTAGAGTACAGACAATATATTATCAGGACAATATTTTGGGGGCATTTGTGGCTTTTTATTGCTGCTGTTTTTTGCAATGTTAGTTTATTATGTGGCTGTCTTTGTTGGTATTTTTCTGCTTGATTGAAATAAAATGTTGGTTATTGATTTTCATTTTTAATTAATGATGTATTGTGTTGGCTAATGCGTTTAATTGTTGTTTCTGATATGTTTTAAATGTATTTCTTTGAAAGGTTATTGGTTTAATTAATTGCTGTTGTACTGTATTAATGAATTGCTTTGATTGGTTAATGGTTTAATTAATTCATAACTGTTGTATTAATGAATTGCCTTGATTGGTTACTATTTTAATTAATAGCTTTTATATTAAGGAATTGCCTTGATTGGTTACTGGTTTAATTAATTAATAGCAGTTGTATTAATGAATTGCTTTGATTGGTTACTGGTTTAATTAATTCATAGCTGTTGTATTGATGAATTGTTTTGATTGGTTACTGATTTAATCAATTCATAACTGTTGTATTAATGAATTGCTTTGGTGTTTTGGAATGTTTTATTATTGTGTGTGTTGTGCACTAATGTGTTGAGATTAGGTGCCCATTGTATGCTATAGAATCTTAACATGCCCATATTATTACAGTATATGGGTATGATGTACCACTATACTACTCAATGGGTACAGGGTGGGTAGTGGGCTAGGGGGGTTAACCCCCTAATTACTGTAGCGATTATTAACCGCTAAGGTGATTAAGGGGTTAGGCGACATTAGATTGTATTTATTATGTATGTACATTATGCTTTCTGGCAACGGAGGACAGAGGGACTTGCTGTATTCAGAAGAGGAAGCCCATCATATTGCTGTGGTAAGTAGAACTGTATTTATTTACTTTATTTATGCTTGCTAATGTTGTGTTAAATAATGGGGAAATAATCTATTATCCATATCTGGATAATAGTTATTTTGCCCATTACTGTACTGTATGTGTTTGGGCGGGGGAGGGGGGAGTAATTTATTTAAATGTATGACATGTTTATTTTTTTCACATACAGGGTTGGTACCTTAGGTTTGCGGGGACCTCTGGAGACCACCTGAGGACACACGGATGCCCACGGGTCCCACCTGCGGACCCACGGAGGACACCTGCGGGGAAGAACCGGGGTCCCCACAGCTGTGAGGGCCCCGCTGACCCGCAGGGACCACCCGAGGACCCCCAGGCCCCCTTGAGAACCACCCAATTGCCTCAGACACCTGTGGGGCTGACCCAGTGACCCCCAGACACCCACGGGCCCACCCGTACACCCCATTTGGGGCCCACGGTGACACGCAGGGACCACCTGGAGGCCCATGGTGCCTGGCGGGGACCACCCGGATGCCTCCAGACCCTGGGGTACTGGTGCACTGTGGGACCTGCGGACACCCGCTGGGACCACCAGGGACTCCCGTCGGCCTGGGGTATTAACCCTGTATGTAAAATAATTAATCATGTATTTATGGGGGGCACACAGGGGGTGGTTTGTGTATTAGTGGATGTGTAGTACAGTACTGTACATACTGTAATGTAATCTGCTACAGTACTGTGCCTTAACCCCTTCATTGCCTTAGCGGTCATTGCATGGCCGCTAAGGTAATGAAGCTGCTTACATTTTTATTTGTATTTATTGTGTGTGTGAGCAGGGGGTCTCCTGAGCTGAACAAAGTTTATTTCAGCCTCGGGGACCCCCTACTTCCCGAGATACATGGGGTGCCGGTATCCCTCTGCATTGTTTACATTACATCCCATGTGGATTTTAACATGGCGTGGATACCGGCACCCCATAACTCAGGAAGTAGGGGCTCCCCGAGTCTGAAATCAGCTTTGTTCAGCTCCGGAGACCCCCTGCTCACGAACACTATGAAGAAAAATAAAATGTAAGCAGCTTCATTACCTTAGCAACTACCCGCTTAGGTAATGATTTATTATTTGGAGGGGGGGAGGGGTGTTTGATACTAATGTGCGGGAGCAGGGGGTCTTCTAAGATGAAAAAAGTTGATTTCAGTCTCCGGGACCCCTACTTCCCGAGATATGGGCCCCGTTATGGGGTGCCGGTATCCCTCTGCTTTGTTTAGATCCCACGGTCACGTGACCCACTGGATTTTAACATGGGGATACCGGCACCCCATAATGGGGCCTGTAACTCAGGAAGTAGGGGGTCCCCGGACCTGAAATCAATGCTTTTCAGCTCCGGAGACCCCCTGATTCATTAGTGTAAGGTTAGAATGTTAATAAAACCCCCACGATCGCCTGTGAGAGGCGCGCAGTTAGAGTGACTGATTCAGCCTCTAACTGAGCGTCTATTACAGAAAGGCAGACCCCGGTAGCATTCACACAGCAGGGACCCTGCGGTTTTACTCCGGTGCGTCTCGTTAGTCTGCCACTGAACATCTCGGGTCCACCATGCGGGATCAGGCAAATGTTCCCGGGTACATTTTATAATAAAGGCAGCTACAGCTGTAGTAGTCTCTTAAAGGGGCTGCTGCACATCAGTTTTTGGGTGTCTATCAGTCTTTTTAGACTTGTAGATAGTCTTGGGACTGGTCCAGGGAAGCGCCGTTAGGGTTTCCCAGGGGCATTGCGATGCCAGGGAATTCCTATCCTTGCTGAGGACTGGTTCTGAGGAGGGAAGTTACCCGTTCCAGGCGTATTCCAGCTCCGTGGAGTGAACAAGGTCAGCCTGTGCTGAAGCAGGCATCTTGCACCTACTGTAGGAAAACCTATTTTTAACCCCCAGACCCCAGTAAGTGTGTATATTCTCTGTATTTTGTATTTCTGTGTGTTTCCAGGTCTTATCTGAATAAACCTCATTTTATGTCACGGCCTGGTTTAGCCCTGTGATCGATCCCTTAAATATAAATGAGTTAAGAGACCTGGTCTCCCGTGGCATATATTTAATGCATATATCCTGTATACATCATTGTGACGGTGAAGGGGTTAACCAGGCTTTATAATAAAGGTCAAGCCCACTTTGTTAACCCTGACCCATGTGTTGGGTCCTTGGAGTGTCAGCTCTGGGACCCAGATGTCGAAAATGTTTTACTACTACTGTATACTAATTAATAACAAAGAATTATGTGGTTTTGGCCTTTACTGGGATGCTGGGACCGGGAGATTTCTAGGTTGTAAGTTTCAGGGTGGGTTTGTCAGAGAAAGTCTTTACAGAATGTGTCTATGTATCGGGGTTTTGGAGTTATGGGATACCCCAAAAGTTGAATCCTGGGATTGAGTGATATCTTCAGATACAGCCAAGCACATTACTCCGCCAAACTCGGACTCTGAAAACGTTCTTACAACTCACCGCCAGGGTGCCTGCTGCAGCATCTTACAGACAAGGTAAATGGGTATGAAGGGGTTAAAAGATATCTTCAGGTATATCCGGAGTCCTTAGCATAGCAGGGGTTCCCCAGTATAGCAGAGGTACCCCCATACATGCCCAGGTATCCTGAACCTAGTTTAGGGGTTAAGGGGCTGCTCCAGCTAAGGGATAAAGCTGAGCAGGTTTTAAAGTGTCTGAAAGTTTTAAAAGTATTTTCTCATGTTTGCCAGAAATGAGGCTGGTGAATGTAGGGAATATACACTCACTCCATCCCTGACACCAGGATAAGGACTCATAACTTTTAGCACACAGAAAATAGGACACAATATATTGTATTATATGGTTATAGTTTAATGTGTATATTTATTGATAACCTGTATATGAACTGAGGGCTTTCTAAGTCATGGATTTCGGAAAACCCAGCAAGCGACCAAGCTTGGTGCCTCTGTGCCTGTCTGGAGTCCATACTGGAAAGGCTCAGGGATGCCAAGGTGTTAGAACAGGAGGGGTACTGCAGTTATAATGGAGTACCCACATCCTGGATTAACACAAGGCTGTCCGACGACCATTTGCCCTAAATCCAGACTCGGTGGAGTCTGAGCAGCGGGTGGACTCAGTATGCAAAGAGGCAGAGGGGCCAGGTTAGCCCCCGCCCCATGATAAATGAGAAAAGGTGCCCGTTTGGCTTTTACAATACCGGCAAATCGGTGATTGGCTGGCAGGAGAATTCCCGCACTCTGATAGGCTGTTCAGGTTAGTGAATGAGAGCCTGAAAGTTTAAGAGACCTTGCAGCCAATGGGGAGTGCAGATTCCAAGCACCAAACCAACAGCGGCAAATTCAAAGATGCTGAGAACTGAATAGACACGAGCCGGCTTCAAGGATTTTCAAGTCAGAAAAGTTTCAAAGTCCAGGTTTTGAGAACGTAGCGGTCGCTTCTGGCATTGCGCCCAAAACAGTTCCAGGACTTTTTTGAGTAACTTCCGGTCATTGCAAAGTGCTCTAAAAAGGTGATCTTAAGGATTTTCATTCTGGAAACGGATTTATTCGTTAGCCCCATTCCCAGTAAGTGTGTTAATCTTGAATTGTGTAACTTTGTGCATCTGTCTTTTACGAGAAATAAATTACCATTTATTTTACCATCTTGTTTCGCTCAATCAAATGATCCCGGTTATAAAAAGGTGTTGTAGAACCTGGTCTCCTGTGACAATCGTATATTATATAGAATATTATATTATTAGTATTGCCAATACCCTATTGTAACCGCCGTATTATTTCTTACAGGTTTAACATTATTTATTACCGGGAAGTTTTGGGTATGATGTTTGCAATAAATGAAATAAATAATTCTTCAGATCTGTTACCCAATATATCTCTGGGATTCAGTCTTTATGACTCCTGTATGTCTCCGCTCCGGGCCATTGGGGGGGCTATGTCTCTGCTGTCAGAGAAGAGAAAACATTCCATTATGGTTGGGATCATCGGAGACACAATGTCAGATTTATCGATACCCATCGCCAGGATTCTGGGCGTTCTCCACTTCCCACAGGTACGGAGCACAGGGACACAGATTTATAAATAGAGTGAGAGAATGAGAGTGAGAGAGTGAGAGAGTGAGAGAGTGAGAGAGTGAGAGAGTGAGAGAGTGAGAGAGAGAGAGAGTGAGAGCGTGAGAGAGTGAGAGCGTGAGAGAGTGAGAGAGTGAGAGAGTGAGAGCGTGAGAGCGTGAGAGAGTGAGAGAGTGAGAGAGTGAGAGAGTGAGAGAGTGAGAGACTGAGAGACTGAGAGACTGAGAGAGTGAGAGAGTGAGAGAGTGAGAGACTGAGAGAGTGAGAGACTGAGAGAGACTGAGAGAGACTGAGAGACAGAGACAGACAGAGAGAGAGACAGACACAGAGAGAGACAAACAGAGAGAGAGACAGAGAGAGAGAGAGACAGACACAGAGAGAGACAAACAGAGAGAGAGAGACAGACAGAGAGAGACAGAGAGAGAGAGAGACAGACACAGAGAGAGACAAACAGAGAGAGAGAGACAGACAGAGAGAGACAGAGAGTGAGTGAGAGAGATTCAGAAGGTGTATTTCAGAGTTTTTGAAGTGAAACTTCTTTAGCTGTGTGAATGTATTTGATTGAGATGCAAGTCAGTGGTGACGGAAGTGACATCTCTCCTGGCAGAAGAGGCAATAAGTGTTGCCAAACTCCAGCATAAGTAGTCACCGCTGACACACACACAGAAACACAGACTGACAAATACACACACTGACTGACACACACACACACTGACTGACACACACACAGACACACGTTACCATGCCCTGTCGCCTCTCACGGCTCCTGCGGGGGGAGGGTTGAGCGTGCTGCATCCCACGCAGCACAACCGGAGGTAGGGGTTAGGAGGAAGGAAGAGCGCATGGTGCATGCACACACACGCACGTTACCGTGTCCTGTCGCCTCCTGCTCCGGTCCCCAAAGGGGGGGAGGATAAGCGCTGAGCATGCATTACCGTGCCCTTCAGTTCTCCCTCACACACAGACACACACACACTGACTGACACACACATTACCGTACCCTGTCACCTCTCATGACACCAGCTCCGGTAACACGGGGGGAGGTTGAGCGTGCCGCGCCCCACGCAGCACCGCCAGAGGTGGAGGAGAGGAGGAAGGATGAGCCCTGAGTGCGCGCACACACACGCGCGCGTTACCGTACCCTGTCGCCTCATGCTCCGGTCTGGTAACAAGGGAAGGGGAGAGGTTTGAGCGCGCTGCATCCCCCGTAGCACCACCAGAGGGGGGGAGGAAGAGCGCTGAGTGCGCGCGTTACCGTGCCCTTTAGTAACCTCCCCCCACCGTGGCCCCGTACCTCTGCCGGGGGGCTGGCTACAACAGGACACATAGCCCGCAGTTACGCTGGGGGGGAGGCTCAGACAGAGCCCCCGTGTCTGCAGCTCCGCTGGGTGGGGAAGGTCAGGAGAGAGGGGGGGGGGCAGGACACAGAGAGAGACATACACACAACACACAGAGAGTGAGAGACACACACACTGACTGAAACACACACACACACACACACACACTGACTGACACACACACAGACACAAGGAATTCAGTTACTATAAATATATATGTGCAAATAGCTAAAATACGCGGTCAAACTTCTTTGTTTTTTGGAACTGAAATTGTGTTTTGCTTTTTAATTAAAAACATCACCATCACAAATACAATCTCTGTGACAAAAAACAAAGAAGTTTCACTTAAAATGCGTGTGCTCTGCACACACACACACTTTTTCTTTAAATAAAGCACCTGGGCATCCAATGTACTGTCTCTGTGAGTGCCGCCATCTGCTGCTTTGTTTTTTAATATATTTTTATATATACAGTACCTGACCAGGCTGAAAAACACATGCTCGTGGTTAATATACACTCAACTTACTGATATTAAAACTTTCCCTTTTTCAGATCAGTCATGGAGCGATTTCTTCAGAGTTGAGTGACAAAGTAAACTTCCCATCTTTCCTACGCACAGTGCCTGATAATTTGTTTCAGAACATTGCTCTTTCTCAACTCATTGACGTGCTTGGTTGGACTTGGGTGGGAATGCTGGTTGTGGACAATGATATGGGGGTGCAGGGTGGGCAGGTTATCCAGGCTGGGATAGAGAAGAGTGGAAGCTGTGTGGCTTTTCTTGAGAAGATCCACTTGAGCTACTCTCAGAGAAAGATCCAGAGACTGGTAGATGTCATTAGGCAAAGTTCTGCTAATGTGATAGTCCTCCACAGCCCTGAGGTTCATTTAATTTCTCTGCTAGATGCACTCTATGATGGGGGTGTGACTGAAAAGATCTTCATATCATCTACTTCCTTGGTACTTTCCCCTGGGCTCTTCTCCAAAAAGGCCTGGAGTGTGTTAAATGGGACCATTGGTCTGACTCTCAAAACCGGACCCATGCCAGGCTTTGAGGAGTTTCTCCATAACCTGCACCCATCCAGGTACTCTGAATATCCCTTCATTAGGCTCTTCTGGGAGAGTGCGTTCAACTGCAGGTGGCCAGAAGAGGAAGCAAGAGAGGACACCTTAATTCCAGGTGCAATGCATGAGTGGGTTCTCTGCACAGGGGATGAGGTGCTTGGGGAGCTGATCCCCTCTTTATTTGAGATAAATGATCTCAGCTATACGTACCATGCCTACCTGGCGGTGTATGCCTATGCACATGCTCTGCACACGCTCCTCATGTGCCCGACAGAGAGAGGATATTTGCAGGAGGGAACATGTGGTAATGTCAATGACATCCAACCTTGGCAGGTAAAGGGAATATCAGACATTCAAAATACACTGTTGGGCTATACCACAAGCACCACCGACTGTGCTCCGTCATCCACACTTACCCCATCCATGGAATTCTTTACTCTGCTTATTCAGCTGTACCTATGTAATACTATATACGCGTAGTCCCTTATAACACTCCAAAAATATCTATTTAACCCCTTTCTGTGGTTTAATGTGCTATTGTAGCATTTACCAGCTAATTTTAATATTTTCTTTTAACAATTTCAAATGAAAACTAAACAAATTGAGTTTTACCAAAACCAGAACCAAATCCAATACAAACATTTTTTTTAGAACTTAAACAAAAACATGAGTGAAAGTTCCCAGTACAGGACAATGACTCTGTGTCATCTATAGCTATACGTCTCACAGAATATATTTAGTGGGTGGCCTGTAGTCCTAGTATTACTGTCAGGGATTTAGCAAACAATGGTTTCCCATTGGTTATCTCTATAGTACAGTAAGTCAGTCCCGATTCTGTACATCTCTGTCACATCTTGCTCCGTACTGGACATTCCCTTCTCTAAACCCGCTCCAGACCCAGCAGGTCCTTTATCAGTTGGGGTGAGCAGAACAGTAATAACAGTTTGGCTGTGTCATGGATTTATACAATCACTGCATTATACTTTATATTCTCAGAGTCATTGATCATTATTGGTGTCATTACATTTATTCAGGTCCTTCACTCTCTGAAGAAAGTCAATTTCCAAACCAAGACCGGAGACAGAGTGACTTTTGATATCAATGGGGACATCCCTGCTTCCTATGACATTGTGAACATTCAGATACTCAACAGCAGCTTCAACCTGGTGAAAGTCGGGAGATTTGATCCAGAAGCACCTGACAAAATTATTATAAACATCAGCGCCATTCTGTGGAAGGAAAAATTTTCCCATGTGAGTGTTACCGAGCCTTATCCTCTATTTTTACTGGATATGATAGAAAATACTTGTTATTTCCTTACAGACTCAGGGACCATGACATTATTTCCAGTGAATCACATGTTATAATGATAGATTTATTTTGTGTAACTATGGCATTCTGGACTGAAAGGTACAGATTAAAAGGCCTATAGGTCATTTCCATATAAGTGTAACCCTACAGAGAGAAGTATGATGGGTCATAGGATGTTTCTGTATTTGTGTCCCTGAGGTGGGAAGGGCAAACTCAATAATCCCTTCCGTCTATTACTGGTGTATGGGAGGCAGAGAATCCGTCCATGTTAGTAAAGAGCAGAATCAAAATTCCATAGTTCCCTCCATTCTCCATGCCATTGTGAGATGAGAGGAACAGACTCAATACACTTTCCATTATAAGGGTTGAGTGTTTTATTAGCAGTGAACACATACAGTATTCTGCTCTTGAACTTTGGAGACATAGGTACGAAACACATGATTTTGCACATTTTGGCATGGAATTGTGGTTAAACATGCTGTTGGCAAATCCTTCATAATACCTGCATAAATTATGCTTTTGTCACGAAAGACCTGGTTATTTACACCTTTCTACCAGGATCATTCATTGAGCAAATAAAGGTAATGAAATAAATTTTAATTTATTTGGCATAAATTCGTTTACACACAATGATACACAAAATACAGAAAAAGACCCACTTACTGGGGGTCTGGGGTAGAAAACAAGACTTCCCTAGGTGCACGGAACTCTAAATAAGAGTTTTACCCCGATCAGAACTTACTGTAGCCCGGAATCTCGTGGAACCCAAATTGTCAGAAAGTTCCATACTCCACCGCTACCTTCTCTTCTGAGAGCTTGGACTTTTCTTGAGTTACTCCGGATCTCCTGGAACTAAAATCATCTTGAAATCCCAGCCGCATCCGCTAGGATCGGTTTTGAGAACTTGGGTGCAAAAGTCAGGACTAAGACTCCACCAGGCGGACTTTTCAGGCTTGAATTGAAGCCACTTGCCTTGCTATTCGCGCAAGAGCAACTTTGAAAAGCCCGCCTGCGCTCTTACAAGGATGGGTACTTCACACTTGGTGGCCAAACCCCAGACTTCGTGCCGCCAGGGAAGGGGTTTGACCCGGTATGCTATGGAGCTGAGGTGTGAGGTTAGCGCCTGCTCCGTGCAAACTGGGACGCAACTTCTGCCCTTTCTGCAATGTACTGGCAAGTCGGGGATAAGTGGGAGAAATGTTCCCACGGGCGGGATTGGTTATACATGTTAGTTATAGGACCCTGAACCCTATAAAAATGCCTGCGAGCCAGTCTCTAACAGTTACATCTAAGATTCACCTGATTCAACTAAGATTTGACCAAGTTCCAGCATCTGCGGTTTTCGGAGTGTGAGGGGTTAATAATATCGTAACCAAGGATCAATCCCCTCTTCTGGAATTCGTTAAAGCTAAGGGTTCCCGAACAAACCCTGTAAGGACTGAACAAACTTTTACCTTTTGGCGGAAATATAGGGGTGGCAACTTGTGCCCCTAGCCAGGAACTGCTACACGGATCCTTTTGCGCACCCACTTGCATGCGTGCAGGGGTGCCCAGAGACTTTGTTACGTTCCAAGGACAATTGATTTCGTTCCCCCATCCCATAGAATAAAATGAAAATGTGTGGTGCTTCTAAGAAAAACCTTCAGAGTATGAATATTCAGTTCAATAATATGTAATGTTCCTGAGATGATGACCACTGATGATGGAATAAATGGGAAACAGTCCAATATAAATCACTTCTCCATACACTCTGACTAGTGGGCTAAGGCCCCCACAAACACTGCAGTAAGGAGCCACAAGTAATTGAAAGTGTCCCAGCATAAGTTATCAGAGTGGAGTTGTGCAAAAGATATAAATGACTCACTTTTAGGAGTAGTTGTTGTCCCAGAATCTTCTTCTGCCACATAGGGGTGTGCATCTGATTTTTCTGATGAGATTGAAGATGAGAACAAAGAAAAAGCAGGCACCATTGCTCAGGAAAAAAGCAAAAAACTGTAAATAAGTCAAGGAGAGATTTGACCCTAAAAAAGTATTTAATGGAGCCAACAATCGAATACAGCTACATTACGGGGTACAGGAGACCCCCACCAACGCGTTTCGAGTGTAGCTCTTTATCAAAGTTCCCCCATCCCAGTAAGTGTTTTATTAAGTGTATATTGTGAATATTTGTGTGTCTGTTAGAAAAGAAATAAATTACAATTTATTTTACTCAACTTGTGTGCTAAGTGCAGAATCCCGGAATTAATTTGTGTATAAGTCTTGGTCTCCCGTGACACCCACCCTGAAACTCATTGAAATCTGATAATCTCCACTGGTTAGCGCTCCTGGAAAGGAAAAACACACATACAGATGCAGCAGCCGTTATTCGAACATTTCACGGAGCCGTTTTCGTGCGCTCTGCTGTATTCCACGCAGCCAGTCACACCAGGCACACCTGTGTTTACCGCAGTTGATTTGTTTGAATTTCATGGATTCTGATAACTTTAGGTGCAATTCTTCGCGTATCCGTGGCAGAAATGAATGAATTGTAATGTGTATAGTACTGTGCTACTGTGTCAATTTGCAGGTGTTTGAAAAACAGTAAACTAAAATGCCATTTTCTGCACTCGATAAAACACAAGTCAACACGCGTCTTAAGGCGGTAATGACGCGCCATGACATGGGTATTCTGAGGTATACAGCGCGTGAAATGTTCGAATAACGGCCGCTGCATCTGTACATTCTTTATTACAGTACAGTGCACATGCCATAACCTGGTTCAAGAGCTGACACTTTAAACTCCCCAATATAGCTCTGAGGTTACCAGCCGGGCATAATACCTTTATTAATGACCTGCTTACCCCCTCACGATCACAGGCTGATACGGATCTTATGGTGCTAACCTGTTAGGCTTACAGAGGCCTGATGAGCCTCCGTGCTTGGGGAGCCTAGGGTGGCTGGTGCAGTGCCTCCACCCGTGAAGATCCCAGCGTTGGTAGGATAGTCCCTCATAAGAACAGGTATACCGATATGGCATACCTCAAATAACCAGAATCCAAACAATATATATGCAACACACTGTACTATGGTCCCATAGCACGCTCGGTAACACAATATACACACAATAACGGTAACCACAGGTAATCACAATAGCAATTGTCCCCCAAAGTACTGAGGGTGCCCTGGGAATCTAGAATCCGGTGTCCAGCAGAACAATCCCTCCAAAGATATATGTGAGGGCAGCGCTACCCTCCCCGTGGGGTTTTGGTGCACGTGGGTACCTTCCTGGGTACTCAGGTACACCAGGATATGCTCAGACAGGCCACATCCATGATCCCATGATGCAGGGCCTCCGAAACAATCCCCTCTCGCCTTACGTCCAGTAGTACCATGCAGCCATTCCGCCAGGCCTGGGGAATCCGCCGCTGCGGTCCCGTCTGCTCTGCTGGATCTTCTGCACACTAAGGGGCAAGTCCCTTACTATTGGTCAGCCCTACAGTACTCCACTATGATGTAGGGGAAACTAGCTGGGTCCTACAGGGAAAGTGTCTGGCCTAGTCCAGGAGGCTTGACTAGGTCAGCTGACACTACCTCTCTCTTTGCCGACTCCATCAGGACAAAGCATGCCGCCTCCAGTCCTCAGAGGAAATCCTGAATGACAAGAGCTCCCCTTCCTGAAGTGCCAACCTCAAGATGGCCGCTGCCTTACACACAGTCCATATGTATGTGGCTGTGCCAACTACAACATGGTCGATGCAGCACACGCAAACCCTCCCGAGCGACGGGACCTCTTCCAGGGAGGAGACAAGGTAGGGTACCTTGATACACCTGTGTTAATTATCCTTTTATTTACTCTACTGTACAGATGCAGCCAGATGGTTGGTTGCATTGTCGGCCAGGAAACCGTAGATGGCGGGTGACTGATCTTCTGCCTGCTCGTGGAATATCCGCGGTCAGACTAATGGTCATCAGGATTAACACAGCGGGGGTCCCTGCATGTGAATGGGACTTCTGCTGTGTGAATCGTACCGGGCTGCATCAGTCTGGAAGAGACTGGCAGTGAGAGGAGACAGAATCAGTCACTCTCCCCGCGCACCTCTAACAGGCGATCAAGCGACTTGTATTTTATGTTAATGACATATTATTGAAGAAGGTGGTCTCTGGAGCTGAACCGCATTCATTTCAGCCCTGCTTCCCAAGTTACAGGCCCTGTTATGGGGTGCGGGTATGTCTGCCATGTTTACAAAATGAGCTATGACACAGGATAATTAAACCTGCAGAGAGATACCGGCACCCCATACTGGGGCCTGTATCTCAGGAAGCAGGGGGTCCCTTGGGGCTAAAATATATGTGGTTCTGCTCCAGAGACCACCTGCTTCAATAATATGTCACTAAAATAAATAAAAGCAGCTTCATTTTTTAACCACTAAGTAATAAAGGTGTTAGACCAAAGTATTTGTTGGGGGTAGATGGGGTGGGTGAAGTAGGTAGTTTCCCCAGGGTTGGTGGTTAGGCCCACTGGGAAGGTTGAGGGAGAAGCCCACCCGAGAAGCCTAACCACCCACCCTGAGGCAACTACCCCTTCACCCACCCCTCTACCGCTAACAAACCCTCCCCCAAAGGAATGGGTAAAATCCCTAGCAGCCAAATTTAACACTTTTGCCTATCAAAATAAAAAAATACACACTGTACAGAAAAATAAATTACAAATTAACTTAATAAATATTTTACATAGCCCTGCCAGGATGAAGGCGTCCTCCTCTACTTCTGCACGAACACATTAGGGCTGATTGCCAACCATTAAAAAAGCAGTAATCCCTTTATTACCTTAGCGGTTAAGTGACGGTGAAGGGGTAACCAGGCCATCAATGAAGGTATTATGCCCGGCGGGTTACCTATGAGCCATATTGGGGTGCTTGGAGTGTCAACTCTTGAGCCCAGTTATGGCATGTGCATTGTATGACAATAAAGAATGTATGTGTGTTTTGCCTTTCCGGGAGTGCTACCCGGTGGAGAATCACAGGGTGTGAGTTTCAGGGAGGACTTTGCGGTAAAACAGTTGTCAATTTGTGTCCAGATAGAAGGGGACCAGAGTTGCAGGCCACCCCAAAAATGTACCTGGGAATAAAGTCAGATTACCGGGGAAATGAAGACACAGACCTCCGGCAAAGTCCTCCCTAGGAAGCATTTACGCGATTAACCACCAGGTCTCCCTGCTTCAGCACAGACCAGAAAGGTAAAAAGGGGCATGGAGAGAAGTAACCTCCCGGGTACCGACAAGGGGTCCCTAGTATAGTGAGGGTTCTCTCCACTATATGCCCAGAACATTAGAACCTGGTATAGGGGTTCTGAGTGTCTCCAACCATCCATAAGGTTGTGAGAGTGAAAATATTTCTAAGACCCGCTTCGGTACAAAAGAAGCAACCCTGAAACTTAACCTAAGCATTATTTGAAGCAACTTTTTAACAAACTTCTTATAGGAAGGTCTAGGAACTCTGAGATTGAACGTGCGCGTCTTTTCAGTGAATTCTAGTGAACGAGGGACTAAGAAAAATGTGTGTGATATTTTTGTTAACATGGTGTGTAAAGGTACATATATTTATACATTGTGTATGAGCTGGGGAATTATCAAGTCCTTGGTTCCGAGAGACCAGATGGCCATCAGGCCACTAAGTCTGCTCAGGTCCTGGACTTGAAAGTCTCAGAGATGCCAAGGTGTTAGGGCGGGCGGAGAACCTGAGTTAAACCCAAGTACCCACGTCCTGACATAAATAGGAGCTATTTGGCAACTACAGTATTTGCCCAACCCCAGACTCTGAGGAGCCAGGCACAGTGAGTTGGTTCAATATGCTAAGTGGAAGAATTGCCGAGTTGGCGCATGCCCTTAACAGAATTGAAATCCGTGCCCGCCCGGCTTCAGGGTACCGGCAACTATAGCCTGGAAGTAAAATTCCCACACTCTGATTGGCTGTGGTATTTTATGAATGGGACTGAAATCCTATACGAATCCCAGCAACCAATCAGCTTGTCAGATTCTAAGCGCCAAGACAGCAGCAGTAAATTTGAAACGACAAAAAGAAGCTCTGGGAGAAATAGCAGCGACCGTCTTCAGAGATTTTCAACTCAAGAGATTTTCTAAGTCCAGCTTTTTGGGGACAAGTTCTCAGAATAGAATGTAGTGGTCACGGCTGGAACTACATGCCAAAAAGAGTACCAGGACGTTTGGTACTATTCCCTGGTCAAGGGATTTTGGCAGCTACGGAGCAGATACAGCGGTGGCGTATGGAACTTCATTCTGAATTGAGTTCCAGGACTTTTGCAGATACATCCCGGTAACCTAAAAGACTTTGTTTTATGGATTGTATTAGCTAGGGAAGTCTAGTCTTTTGCCCAGATCCCCAGTAAGTGTGTTTTCCCCTTGTTATTTGTAATTCACTGTGTGTATGTCTGTTTCAAAGGAATAAATTACAATTTGTTTTACTCCTTGGTTTTGCTCAATGAATGATCCCGGTATAACGGTGTAAATCTACCTGGTCTCCCGTGACAGGGGTTACTGGTGATATAATCGGTATGAAGGGTGTACTGTAGTTTCCCCATGGCAGGTGGTTAGGCCTCCCGGGAGGGTAGCAGGATGGGTTGACCCCTTAATTACCTTAGTGGTTGTAAACGCTGAGGTAATGTAGGGGGTAACCCCGCCCACAACAGGCCTAACCACCCATCCCGGGCAACTACCCCCATTCCCAATCCCTCTACTTCCATGCCCTACCACCCCCATCACCACACACACAAATGGGCAAACGCACTAGTAGCCAAATGTCTCATTGTGCTTTTGCCCATTTGAGATGCAAAAAAACAAAAATACATATGAAATAAAATAAATATTAAAATACAATACAACAAAAAATACTACCTAATACACCCATTGATTTCCACTGTGGAGAGCACTGATGACTTCAATGGCAATGAATGGGAAATAATAACACATGAACCCATTCAAAATAATACATTACCCAGACAGTATATAGTAAATAAAAGTTGTACTTACCCATGCCAGGATGGAGGCCATCTTCATCTTTGGCATCTGTTTCCTCTTCATCTTCAATGGGAAAATAACTACTGGCCTGTAACCCCTTTATCACCTTAGTGATTTTTACCTGCTATGTTCGTGTAATTAAGGAATTAACCCCACTCTTGCTACCCACCTGGGAGGCCAAAACACCCTCCCTTGGGCAACTACCCCCATGCCCCATCCCCTCTATGCATTGATTGTCACTGTGGTAAACAATACCCACAATGGGGGCAAGGATTACAACAATGGCTATGAATTGACAATCTAAAAAAAAAATCAACAAAATAAAATACATTACAATTAAATAAAAACAAACATTTTCCACGAAATGCATTGATTGACAATGTGGTTATCTATACCTGTAAATAAACACATTGCCAATCAATGGGCATCCTAAAAAAATACACAATTAAATAAAATACGATCAATCAATGTGTTTCTTACCTGTGCCGGGATGAATATTCATCCTCTTCATCCAACAGCAGCACCAACTCTTGACCCCACTAAGCAATGATCTTCATCAGCACGATGTGAAGAAGTCCACAAGCCTCAGTTTCTTGCATGTGCTTTCGGCAGATTGGAGATACAACTGACTACATCTGTCTACTAAACCTTTATGCAAATGCATGTGTCACCCTCAAATACAGGGTTCCCTTTCATGCCATCTGTAATGTTATATGTAGAGATATTAAACATCACTTATCCCAGTACAGATCTGTGGTGTCCTCCACTGATCATCTTCCCCTCCTCTGAGAGATCTCCACTTCCCACACCTGTCTGTTAGGTACCCTTCAGTCAATACCATATCCATGTAACCCCCCTTACAATCCATTCCTTATTAGTGTTTCCCTAATACTGGCCTGGGTGTCACTCCCTTGCAGGTGCCTTTCTCTATCTGCAGTAGCAGCTGCCGCCCAGGGTACAGAAAAGCTGCTCGGGAAGGACAGCCGATTTGCTGCTTTGACTGTGTCCCATGTTCTGTGGGGGAGATGGCCAATGAGACAGGTTTGTTCCTCCGCAGGAAAGCAATTCAGATGTTTAAACATATTAACTCAGAAAGAGGTATTTTTGCTGGTCCAAGTTATTTGTTTTGTACGATGTGCACTTCATGGACTGTCCCAAGAATTATTTACTGTAATTGTCTTGCAATCTCTTCTGTGAGACTGTTTCATACATCTGTTACACTTTAATTAAAGAAGTACTTTCTTACATTTCCCCTGAGGTTCCCACCCCCAACGTCAGAGCATGACCTCGTGTTCCCACATGGTCTCCTTATAAAGGTTTAGATAGCAAACTGTATTGATTGATAAAGTACATTCTGGGAATTTAAAGATTGTATTACACCCCCATCTCCAACATTTTTATCTTTTGAATATTTGTTATTCCTCAACTGCCAGTGTGTATGTTTTGCTATGTTGTGTTATTTTTATTAATATTAGCACAAATGATAAAGGCATAGCCATTATTTTATTTGTATATAGTTAGTGATAACTACACACATAAATCCTTACAGTAGCAACACGATAAAAGAGAATTACACTGTAATACAGAAATAAGAGCAGAATACATAGAAAATAGTTACAAGTAAATCCTTGTCCTAAAGAAATAACAAATTGGTAAAACGCAGGACATGCAACAAAAAAAGTAGAATATGTTGGTAATAAGAGAAACCCACACTGATAGGAGGAGAGCTCAAGGGGTAGTATTTGAGAAAGCCTACAGGTGCATGTCAGTGGTAGAGACATGAGGGACAAAAAAGAGTCAACACCAAGCACAGTACAAGCACAGAAGCTGCAAGAACTGTAATGAGAGATGCAATCATCTACTGTACATTTAATTTGTGTTCTTTCTTAGATGTAGTGGAGTGTCTGAGATGCCCAAGTGACCACTGGTCCAATGAGGAACGGGATAGATGTGTCCCCAAGGTGATAGAATTCCTCTCATATCATGAGCCGTTGGGCAACATGTTGGCTGCTATGGTCATCGCCTTCTCCATACTTACTATTTGCATCCTGTGCATCTTCATCAGGAACCATAACACCCCGATGGTAAAAGCCACAAACCGGGAGCTAAGCTACATCTTATTGGTGTCCCTCATCCTCTGTTTCCTCTGCTGCCTGGTCTTCATTGGTCGTCCATCTACTCTTACCTGCCTCCTTCGACAAACTTTCTTCAGTGTGGTGTTCTCCATCAGCATCTCCTCTGTCCTGGCTAAGACCCTCATGGTTGTCCTGGCATTTAAGGCCACGAGACTTAACAGCCCCTTGAGGAAGTGGCTTGGATCTAAGGTCCCACGTTACGTGGTAGGACTCTGCTCCATGTTGCAGGCTGGTATTTGCTCAGCTTGGCTTCTCACCTCCCCTCCTTACCCAAAGCTGAACACCGAGTCTGAGAACCAGAAGATGATATTTGAATGTTATGATGGACAGAACATCTTCTTTTATATGACAATGGGGTTCATGGGCTTGCTGGCATTGGTCAGTTTTCTAGCTGCCTTCCTGGCAAGGAACTTACCTGGCAGCTTTAATGAGGCCAAACTGATCACATTCAGCATGCTGGTGTTCTGCAGTGTCTGGGTCTCCTTTATCCCAGCATATCTGAGCACTAAAGGCAAATACATGGTGGCAGTGCAGATATTTGCCATCCTGGCCTCCAGTGCAGGGCTATTGTTCTGTATCTTTGTTCCCAAATGCTACATAATCCTGCTAAGACCTGAGAGGAACAACCGAGAGTATTTATCAAGCAGTAAAAAATGTGGGAATTAAACAAATTCAAGTTAAGATACAGTATACATGATTTTGTTTAGGTTCAAATTATATTTTTCCTTATTTATATATATGTATGTATGAATGTATGTATGTATGTATGTATGTATGTATGTATGTATGTATGTATGTACAGTGGTGTGAAAAAGAAAGTACACCCTCTTTGAATTCTATGGTTTTATATATCAAGACATAATAACAATCATCTGTTCCTTAGCATGTCTTAAAATGAGTTAAATACAACCTCAGATGAACAACAACACATGACATATTACATGACATATTTAACAAAAATAAAGCCAAAATGGAGAAGCCATGTGTGAAAACGAAATACACCTTATGATTCAATAGCTTGTAGAACCACCTTTTGCAGCAATAACTTGAAGTAATCGTTTTCTGTATGACTTTATCAGTCTCTCACATCGTTGTGGAGGAATTTTGGCTCACTCTTCTTTACAACGTTGGTTCAGTTCATTGAGGTTTGTGGGCATTCGTTTATGCACAGCTCTCTAAAGGTCCTGCCACAGTTTTTCAATCGGGTACAGGTCTGGACTTTGACTGGGCCATTGCAACACCTTGATTCTTTTCTTTTTCAGCCATTCTGTTGTAGATTTGCTGGTGTGCTTGGGATAATTGTCCTGTTGCATGACCCAATTTCGGCCAAGCTTTAGCTGTCGGACAGATGGCCTCACATTTGACTCTAGAATACTTTGGTATACAGAGATGTTCATGGTCGACTCAATGACTGCAAGATTTCTAGGTCCTGTGGATGCAAAACAAGCCCAAATCATCACCTCTTCACCACCGTGTTTGACAGTTGGTATGAGGTGTTTGTGCTGATATGTTGTGTTTGGTTTTCACCAAACGTGGCGCTGTGCATTATGGCCAAACATCTCCACTTTGGTCTCGTCTGTCCAAAGGACATTGTTCCAGAAGTCTTGTGGTTTGTTCAGATGCAACTTTACAAACCTAAGCTGTGCTGCCATGTTCTTTTTAGAGAGAAGATGCTTTCTCCTGGCAACCCTTAGGAGGGAAGTGGATAAACAGTGTGTAAATAATGACCACTATATACACTGTGATGTGATCAACTATCCCTCCGTGTTACACAGGGAATAAGTAACCTCAATGTAATCCCAGTAGAGGGTACATGTGGGGTAATCCAGTATGGTTGCGCTCACCACGAGGTACGCAGTGGCAGAACCCCACAGAATGTGTACAGCAACAGATCCAGTATGTATCATACAACCTGGTGTCCGTAAAGCAGCCTAGGAGCTCCGTGGGCAGGTAGGAGTTACCGTTCCTCAAACCACAAGCCGCGCATGCGTCAACGTGATGACGTCACGGCGTACCCCGGCGCGTGAAACGTACGTTTTGCTACAGCGCTCAGGGACAAGCTTTCTGTAGTAGCCTGCTTTGCCTAAGAAAGCCATGACCTGCTTTTTGGTCTTGGGAATGAGCCACTGCACTATCGCTTCAACTTTGGCTGGCTCTGGTTTGAGGTGCCCGCCACCTCAAATACCCAGGTGGTCACCCGCTCCCTCCACATGTCCTTGCAGCTCTGGAGCTGGACTGACCTCCTGCACTCCGCGCTGATTGGTGTCCACTGCCACTGCAGCTAAGGGGCCAGGCCCCTCTGGTGAAGCAAATCAGGCTTCATGACTCTCCAAGTTCTCCTCCAGTTGAAACTTTGACCGGCCATCTGTTAGTAGTCCATAGCCTGCACATCACTCGACGACTCGAGCTTGGTCCCAGGACCGTAACCGTCCTGAGAGGTGACTCATAGTGTGACTGCAAGCACAGGTATTTCTTCTTAAAGGCTTTAACTAGTTTCTTTTTATCATAATCAAAGGGAAAGATGTACTATCTTGTGCTCTTGTGAAGAGTGTGTAAGTTGCCACTTGTCTTGGGAGCTCGCAATCTATGAGTTTCACCACTATGTTACAGAATCCCACAGGAGACTATACCATAAGCTAAATCAGCATACCACCTCTACCACCAGTTTCATAAGCCTGTCACTGGAGACCAAGTCTTATCAACACATTAATACCGGGATTCTGGATTGAGCACAACAAGGCGGGCAAAATAAATTGTAATTTATTTCCTTTTAAGACAAACACACAATTCTTCACAATTACACTCAATATACACTTACTGGGATGGGGAAACTAAATCAAATGTCCACAGAACGAATGACTTGAAAACAAAGTCTCTGGGCACCCCTGCATGCATGCAAGTGGGTTCGCGATTTGAGCCGTGCGACAGTCCTCTGCTAGGGGCACAAGTTGCCACCGCTGTATCTCCGCCAGAGGAAATATTTTCGTTCAGTCCTTACAGGATTCGTTCGGGAATCCTTAGCTTAAACGAATCCTGGAAGAGGGGTGCGAATCTTGGTTACGATGTAGTTAACCCCTCACACTCCGGAACTGCTGACGCTTTAACATGGACGGATCTTGGTGAATCTCAGATGAATCTCACTAGGACGGGGCTGCAGGCATTTTTATAGGGTTATGGGTCCTATCTCTAACATTCCCAGTCAATCCTACCAAGGGAACAACTTTTCCCACCTATCCCAGACATGCCAGTAGATCCCAAAACGGGCAGAAATTGCTTTCCGGTTTGCTAAGAACATGTGCCAGCTTGGCACCTGAGCTGCTTAGCATACCGGACACAACCTCTTACCTGGTGACAGCAAGTCTGGGATTTGGCTACCAAGTGTTGATAGCCCATCCTTTGCATGGATATCTGGTACTTTGCAATATTCCGGCCACCCTAACACCTATGGTCTCTGAGGCTTTTCAACTCTGGACTTCTCTAGACACTGGGGCACCAACTCAGCAGGGTGCCCTTTTAAGTACGGAGATGAAAAATTCCTCAGATCATCCACAATTAACATATTGACATGCTAATGAATTCATTGCCGGGCTGACAGGAAAAAGGTTTCTGTCTTTATTTTTTAAAACATATCTGAAACACATTTTATTTTTATAAATGGTTTCTGTATGTGTGGGTGTTAAAAAAATAACATGTATGTGTATGTTACATCCTCAACTATCTGCATTCCAAAAATTAGAATGCTAGCTCCTTCCTAACAAAAGTTAGCTACGTAATTGAATAAGCTCTGTGATGTGGTTTGTGGTTTGGCTCATGGCATACAATGTATCACTGCTTGCCGGGATCGGTAACCGCAGAAGCACTCCACCAATTGACCTTAATTGGTTAACAAGAACGTTGCATTCCTGCCACTTCAACTAGACCGCGAGCCACTTATCCACTTAACTTTGTGGTTAAGACTTGCTCTGAATAGTCTGCGGTTTAGGAAGTGATTCAGAACTTCAATGTAGCCGCTTGCCACAGACACGATTATCCAATTGACGCTTGGTACAGTGCTAGGAGCTTCCCCTTGTGTCCAAAACACATTTTGTGCATACAACATACATTAATAGGACTGAAGCTAGTCCCTTAGCTGCAGAACTGACACTTCATTTTCACGGTATGGGCCAGGGGACATTACAGTTTATATATAGGGGAAACATGGCATTGTGGTGACCAAATAATGTAACCCCTTGATTCCCAACAAGGTTTAGGGGTAACCAGCTGGGCATAATACCTTTATTATTGGCCTGGTTAACCCCTTCCCCAGCACCCCACTCCCCACCCCACCCACTTACACAAAGCCTAAAGCCAAAGGTATTTTCAACTTCTTATCGACACCTAACCCCCGAGAGCCATTCATGAAAATCTTTGTGGCTTTGTTTACACTAACTGTGTCACAGAGTCTTATTGAGGCTGTTCTCACACACGCATGCGCAGGTGTGATAAGCCCTTCTTGGAGAGGATTTGGCGAGAGAATGACTCCCCCACACACATTCAAAGTGAATTTCAAGTTAAAAAAAAACAAAAAACGGAGACATGCCTTTTTGAAGGTCGGATCTAAATAAACCATTATGTGAACAAACAAACCAACGTGAATTTAAATGTTTATCAATACCTCCCCCAAAGCAATTCATTATGTTTTAGAGGCTTTATTACAGACTGTGTAGACACACACATTCAAAGTGAATTTCAAGTTAAAAAAAAAAAAAGGCGACATCCCTTTTTGAAGGACTGATTTAAATAAACCATTATGTGAACGTCTTATGTACTGTAATTGTACTGTAATGTATACTGTACTGTACAGTATATTACAACAACAATATATATTACAGTACAATATATTTGTAATTTTTCTTTGGGGGTGTTTCAATTATTCTCATGAATTTAAAGAAGAAACTATTTTATTTGTACAGGATAATCATGGAAAAATGAATAATACAAAAATACAGTAGGTCGCCTCTTCTTCCAAATTTACAATCTTGACTTTATCTTCTTCATAATGGCTGTAGTTCTTTTGTCATTGAGAGAGGGGGGGGTGGGGTTGTGTAAATTACTGACGGTTGCTACAGTATACACACAGTACAATACTTTTACACATGCCCCCCCCTTCCTGTACTGCTGCAGCTCTGAAAAGAAAAGAAAAAATTAGTGCATTAAAGTGCATTTAAGGCATTGCGTATATCACTATATTGGACAAACTATATACAGTATAACTGTATAACTACTGTATAACTGAAAAACTACTGTAGGCCGCACTACTGTAAGTCACTTATTTATACAGTTATATACATTATGTGAGGATTTAAGTTTGTGCTCTGCATTGTTATGTATTTTTATATTAAACTGTATACAGTATAACTATATACTGTATAACGATAACTATACTACTGTAGGTTAGACACATCCTGTACTGGATTTAATACTGTATATACTGTACAGTAGAAAGTGGAGAGGAAGGTCTGACATAAAATGGTTATTTTGAGTGCCATACTTACCTGTACCTGTACTTACCATACTACAGTACAGTACCTTACTACTTTCCTGTTGCCAGCCCATTACGCTGTATAAGAATAGGCACCACGGTCGCAAAATGATCGATATATTTATTGCATCTTTGTACAGTGAGTATGTTGTTCCAGAAACTCATTATTCCTTTTGCTAATTCATCCTTTTTGGATGGTTTCACCACTTTTCTGATATAATCCCGCAACTGATGCCATACCAATTCGATGGGATTCAAGTCTGGGGATCTTTAATTGGAGGGGGGGGAAAGGGTGAATTAGTTAAAGAGATATACTGTAAACAGTGTAAAACAATGAGAAACGGTTACCGAACTTACTCCTGTGGCATCTTAACCCAGTTGATAACGCTGGGAAGAATATGGGCAGAAGACACGGTGTGTTTCAGGTCATTGTCCTGAAAGAAACGGTGACCAGCTGGAAAATCACGCCTAATATATTCAACAATCTTGGGCACTATTTTCTCTTGGAAATATACTTTATCCATGATTCCTGGAACAAGAAAATAAAAATGTAACATTAGGGTACCAAATACTGTATTGTGTGGCAAAAAAAGGTGATTTTGAATTTCCCTCTTTGTTCATTGTCATGGGAGAGGGGGTTTGGCCCGGTATTAAAGAGGTTACACCCCATTTGGTAACCCCCTGCTCTCACTTGGGAAGCAAGGGGTTATCTGGACTGGGGTCCAGTAATGTGTTTTTACCTTGCTTCAGAATCCATCTGTTATTCCCCTGTAAAAATGTATTGTCTCATCATAGGGTTTGAACCAACACATACACTGGGTTTGATGTGGGAGGCTTAAGGGGTTAATGAGCTACAGTTTAGGAAAATACAAATATGTGTGGTGTCTTTTCAGAAATATCTGGGCTTCAAAAGGCTTGATTGAAGTCGGGTGTGAAAAGTACGGAGGGGGTTTGGTGTATGTTAATACCTAATAAGGGTATGTTGCTGGTAGAGACAGCTAGGACCCAGGTCTGGAGCATTGGGTGTAATATATAGCACCTGTGACAAACGTTCTCTACACAGGCGGCCCAGCTTCAAAGCATTTCTTGACAAGGTATTTTATGGGGGCCAGGAGTTTAGTTACAGAAGGAGATATCAGAATGAGTGACCTTATTAAATATAAGAATACCATGAGATGTCCTCGGCTGAACATGCTAAAAATTACATATGTGTATTCATGGGACCAAGACGCAAATAATGATTACGGACACATGATGTCTAGCAGGTACTAAGAGACAGATATTAATATATCTCTTAATTTTAGTATTACACGGTAATATTTAGTCTCACTGGGAGCGTCATGCGTGCCGGAATATATTAATATGGCTTGCGTGCCAGTAAGTAATACTGAACTGAAATTATGAAGTTATTTAGATAGGAAAAGCAGTTTTTAAATGTCCTGGGGTGGGAGGAGTTTTACTCTGGGAAGACTGTCAACCTCACCACTGATTTATGACTGAAATTGCTTATAAACCAGTGTCAGTCCTATACTCAGTGGTCTTCATGTATTTTCGTGATGTCTACATCTGAACCTGAATTATGGAAGAAATGGCCTATCCTGTATCCTGATGGCTTTTTTGTCCAAACCTTTAAGTAAGTGTCTATATTTTGCCTGTTATTTGTATATCTTGTGTGTTCACCTTTTTCAAAGAATAAATTATATTTTATCATATCTTGTCGTGTTCAGTTCAACCCAGGTATTTTGGTGTATATTATATCTTGTCATAAGTTACCGTGACATTCATCACTTCTCTATTCCTTTTATAAGGACATAGTTGTTTCTTTTTTGATTTATCCAAACGAACCTGCCGATTAATTTGGCCCACTTGCTTAAATGTCTCTTGAACAGCATTTTTGTCATAGCCTTTAGCCACAAATTTGTTTACCAGAAAATCCCCCTGGGCCAAGAAATCAGAGTCAAGAGAACAATTTCTCCTGACTCTGAAAAATTGGTCTCGGGGGATATTCTCCAACCATTTTTTATAATGGTTGCTGGTATTGTGCAGGCAACTACTCATAGCCACTTTTTTTTAAATGTATCTTAGACACAATTTTATCATCCGCATCAACCGTTAGTTCTAAATATAAAATAGTGGCTTTTGTATAATCAGTCTCAAAAGTAAATCTCAAGCCTATATTATTGTTATCAAAAGAACTCAAAATGCTAATCAGCTCATCCAATTCCCCATCTCAAATGAACAAAAGGTCGTCAATGAAAAGGCCATAGAAGACAAGACCCACCTCCAGCCTCACATCCCCCTACAAATGAGAATCCTCCCACAATCCCATGTAGAGGTTAGCATAGCTGGGGGTGAATCTGGTGCCCATGGCCGTTCCACAGACCTGTAAATAATACGTGTCTTTAAACAAAAAATAATTGTGCTCTAAAATAAATTGAATGGCTTTTAAAATAAATTCCCTCTGTGTGAAACACAATTGTGAATCATTTGTCAAAAAATGTTTAACAGCCCTTATTCCTTTAATATGGTTAATACATGTGTACAATGAGGCCACATCACATTTGGCCCAAATGTATGTGGATTTCCATGGGATCCCTGAGATGGAGTCGATGACATGCAGCATGACCCTAATATATGATCTCAATTTGACTACAATAGGTTGTAAAAAGTAGTCTACATATTGTGACATGCTTGACGTCATCGACTCCAACCCTGAAACTATGTTCTCCCTGGAGATTGTTCAACATTCTTATGTAACTTAGGTATGTGATAAAAAAAATTGTGTTCTCAGATATTTTTTATGAAGAAAATTAAATTCAAATACAAATTCAAATTTATTAATCACACCTACAGATTGTGCTTCTATCAAAAGGTTCTTGAATGCCTTCTGATCATTTTCCATCTGGTCCATTTCCAATATAACATAAGAAGATCTATCTCCTAAAAGACTTGGCTTCTGCCAAATAATCTGACCTGTCCTGAAGAACAATCCCTGCCCCTTTATCTGCTTGCCTAATAGCTAGTTGTTCTAGTCCACTTCGTTCTTTTAAGCACCTCTTGTTTTTGTAAATTCTTTCTCCCTGGTGTGGTGGTATTCTTACACATATGTTGCGCACTTTCCCCCACCCCCTTGGAGAATGTGTGGCTACGGTGTGTGTGGTGCAATACCTGTGGCTCACAGGAGGTCTGAGCCTCTTCTGCAAGGAGCCTGGGGTGTAACTGGTACAGTGTTCTTCAGCGCCTCCACCTGTAATGGATTCTACTGTGTGGAATTACCCGTTACAGGACCTATATACATATACAATAACCACAAACAATGGGTAAAACATAAAATAACAACTTTACTACAGAACGATAATATGGCTTCTGGTTACAGCCTACCCAACAGGCCTCGCACGGTCGTGACCACCCGCCCAGTGTCCCACACACTGGTTCACAGACCCCACAGTACCTGATGGAGCCCCTGGGCACCTAACCACTCTAGGTTCCAATAGGATATAACCCCTCACCCTCATATGTGGTCAGCGCTGCCACTATAGTGTATATTGGTGCACTTGTGCGTGGGATACCTCCTGGGAGCATCCACACCCGGGCGTGCTGCGTCCTGCGATGGTGTACATGGACCCAACGATGATCCGTACAGGATGTTCACCTCAAGGACAGTCTCTTCTGTGGGGGTGATCTAGTCCCTTGACTAAACCTGTTTAAATACAGTAAGAATGAGTATACTTACCATAACTTAACTCAGTATTATGGTTTAGCCTATCCCATAGCCTCTCTTGCATTCCCAGTAAAATCAACCCCACACTGATGAGACCCATCAAGGTCGAAACAGCTGTCTGTGGGTGGTTTTCTGGGTATGCACCTTAACCCTGGCTGTGCTCAAAGCTGTGACCATGCAGCAAGCTTAAGCCTATAGGGAACCATGTTAAAAATGGTTATTGAGGCAAAAAGTGACACTGTGCTCATTTGCATGTCATTTCCCAGAATCCCTTGCTGCAGTGGAAGTGCTGTATGCTGGGTGATAATGGGGAAAGGTGGGGTTGCAGACCTGCCTGAGACATGCAGATGAGCATACAGTTGTATTTGCATATTTGCTTTCCTGTGGAGGGTTTCTGTCACTTTTTTTTACTCACCATAACTTAACTCAGTGTTATGGTTATATATATATATATATATATATATATATATATATATATATATATATATATATATATATATATATAAATATATATATATATATATATATATATATATATATATATAAATATATATATATATATATATATATATATATATATATATGTGTGTGTGTGTGTATATATAAGTGTCAAAAGGAGTACTAGTGGCCGTGGCTAAATGTATACAACAACAAAAACAAACAAAAATGCCCAAAGCTACTTCCAAAGTAAGAATAAAAGTGCAATATCTTATTCTATTCCCCATAACCAAAAGACTCAGGAAAAGTTCAAGTATATATTTTTATTAAACAGTGTGGTTTAAAGTGTATATGCTTGTGCACGGTAAGATGAGCTGGGAGTTTGAGGTCCAGTGTTCTGAGAGACCATTTGGCTATCAAGTTTGGTGCCACTTTGTCTGCTCAGACATTGGAGATGAAAGCCTCAGAGGTTGTTAAGGTGTGAAAGTCTTTTGGTTATGGGGAATAGAATAAGACATTGCACTTTTATTCTATTCCCCACACACTATAAAATTGACTTAGATCTAAAAACACCTCACAACCTTAAAACCCCTATACCAGGTTCTGGGTGACTTGGGCATTTACTGGTCATCCCATTGACCTAGGGCCCCCCTGACAGTTCTGGGGATACCTCACACCCCTATGCCCCATTTACCTTTCTGCTCTGTGCTGAAGCAGGGAAACCTGATGGTGAGGCGTGTAACTATTTTCATGAGGAGCTTTTGACCAGAGCAATGTGTCTATATGTAGCCGGGAATCTGTCGTGATTCCCGGATACATTTTTGGGGTATCAAGCATGTCTGGACCCCGACTAGCTAGACACAATCTGATAAGACTTTCTCCACAAACCCCCCCTTGAAACTCATAGCCTAGCAATCTCTGGTTGCTGGCACACCTGGAAAGGCAAAAACACAAAAATTCCTATATTGTTGCACAATGTTAAAGAATGCATATACAATTGTTAAGTTCAAGAGCTGACACTCTAGAACTCAAAAACATGGATCAAGGAAAACCAAATGGTCTTTCCTTTATTGTGAGCCTGGTTAACCCCTCACCATCACAATTATTTTGTAAGAAGACATGTATCTCCATATGCCCAATGTCTGTAGGTCTCTTTTCTTACACAGCATCCTCTCTTTAGCTGTCCCTCCTCTTCATAAAGTTACACAGTGTGCAGATTCCATCACTAATCCCCTATTTAATCCCATTTCCCCAGATGTAGAGGGACAAAGACCCTGTAATTAGGTGAGAGCGAGCCTGTAATTACTGATCCCCTTGTTACAGTTATTAATTGGAAGTGTTGGGTCTTTGTGATGCCCAGAGGATGTGAGAAAAGGAAACCAACCCCACTAATTATAATGTTACAACCAACCCCACTAATTATAATGTTACAGTGTCCTCTGAGTACCAGGTTCCCAGCTGCTACCTGAGATATACACATATATACTGTATATATACATGGGACATACCGAGAGGGCAAGCTCAGGTAGAGAGAGGCTGGCAGTGAGATATAGGCAGCCTGAGAACAGGTATTAAGCAGCTCAGGTAGAGAGAGGCTGGCAGTGAGATATAGGCAGCCTGAGAACAGGCATTAAGCAGCTCAGGTAGAGAGGGGCTGGCAGTGAGATATAGGCAGCATGAGAACAGGCATTAAGCAGCTCAGGTAGAGAGAGGCTGGCAGTGAGATATAGGCAGCCTGAGAACAGGCATTAAGCAGCTCAGGTAGAGAGGGGCTGGCAGTGAGTTATAGGCAGCCTGAGAACAGGCATTAACAGCTCAGGTAGAGAGAGGCTGGCAGTGAGTTATAGGCAGCCTGAGAACAGGTATTAAGCAGCTCAGGTAGGGAGAGGCTGGCAGTGAGATATAGGCAGCCTGAGAACAGGCATTAAGCAGCTCAGGTAGAGAGGGACTGGCAGTGAGATATAGGCAGCCTGAGAACAGGCATTAAGCAGCTCAGGTAGAGAGAGGCTGGCAGTGAGATACAGGCAGCCTGAGAACAGGT
Organism: Ascaphus truei; assembly: GCF_040206685.1. Lineage (NCBI taxonomy): Eukaryota > Metazoa > Chordata > Amphibia > Anura > Ascaphidae > Ascaphus > Ascaphus truei. The sequence goes on along the minus strand of NC_134486.1, from coordinate 4,608,496 downwards.
ATTAAGCAGCTCAGGTAGGGAGAGGCTGGCAGTGAGATATAGGCAGCCTGAGAACAGGCATTAAGCAGCTCAGGTAGAGAGGGACTGGCAGTGAGATATAGGCAGCCTGAGAACAGGCATTAAGCAGCTCAGGTAGAGAGAGGCTGGCAGTGAGATATAGGCAGCCTGAGAACAGGTATTAAGCAGTTCAGGTAGAGAGAGGCTGGCAGTGAGATACAGGCAGCCTGAGAACAGGCATTAAGCAGCTCAGGTAGAGAGAGGCTGGCAGTGAGATACAGGCAGCCTGAGAACAGGCATTAAGCAGCTCAGGTAGAGAGAGGCTGGCAGTGAGATATAGGCAGCCTGAGAACAGGCATCAAGCAGCTCAGGTAGAGAGGGTCTGGCAGTGAGTTATAGGCAGCCTGAAAACAGGCATTAAGCAGCTCAGGTAGAGAGGGGCTGGCAGTGAGTTATAGGCAGCCTGAAAACAGGCATTAAGCAGCTCAGGTAGAGAGAGGCTGGCAGTGAGATATACAGTAGGCAGCCTGATAACAGGCATTAAGCAGCTCAGGTAGGGAGAGGCTGGCAGTGAGATATACAGTAGGCAGCCTGATAACAGGCATTAAGCAGCTCAGGTAGGGAGAGGCTGGCAGTGAGATATAGGCAGCCTGAGACCAGGTATTAAGCAGCTCAGGTATAGAGGGGCTGGCAGTGAGATATAGGCAGCCTGAGAACAGGTATTAAGCAGCTCAGGTAGAGAGAGGCTGGCAGTGAGATATAGGCAGCCTGAGAACAGGTATTAAGCAGCTCAGGTAGAGAGGGGCTGGCAGTGAGATATAGGCAGCCTGAGAACAGGTATTAAGCAGCTCAGGTAGAGAGGGGCTGGCAGTGAGATATAGGCAGCCTGAGAACAGGCATTAAGCAGCTCAGGTAGAGAGGGGCTGGCAGTGAGTTATAGGCAGCCTGAGAACAGGCATTAAGCAGCTCAGGTAGAGAGGGTCTGGCAGTGAGTTATAGGCAGCCTGAAAACAGGCATTAAGCAGCTCAGGTAGAGAGAGGCTGGCAGTGAGATATAGGCAGCCTGAGAACAGGCATTAAGCAGCTCAGGTAGGGAGAGGCTGGCAGTGAGATATAGGCAGCCTGAGAACAGGCATTAAGCAGCTCAGGTAGGGAGAGGCTGGCAGTGAGATATAGGCAGCTCACCTGGAGACAGAGCTTTGCTTTAAGCTGCCCAGATAACCAACACCAGCATAAAGGGAACACTCTGAGAATCATGTGGCTTCTGGTTTCCTGTGTCCGATAATGCAAAGGAGACAAATCTGTGTGAGTAATGCAAGTACATCCGCTAATATCTGACTTAGGGTCGTTAACTGTGTAATAACCAGACTTTTATATAATCAGATTTGTTTATTCTATAACTCTGGCAATGAGTCATCCAAACAGCTCACACTCTAATTGTGGTGTCTGATGCACAGGGAGATAAAGTGTCTTGTCCAAAGTCGATGTGAAATGTATTTATTTTATTTATTTATTTCAAATGTTTTACTAGGAAGTAATACATTGAGAGTTACCTCTCGTTTTCAAGTATGTCCTGGGCATAGTTAATATGACAAATAATACATGGTTACAAATACAGTTACATAAATGAACAGGGTATATGTTATATACAATACATTGCATGCACAGTTAGAGAAGATGTATATTATAGGCGTATATAACAGTTACAGATCAGATTAAAATGTGAGACAGCCATAGTTTTGAAAGAACTTAAACTGGTGGTGGATGTGAGAGTCTCCGGTAGGTTGTTCCAGTTTTGGGGTGCACGGTAAGAGAAGGAGGAGCGGCCGGATACTTTGTTGAGCCTTGGGACCATGAACAGTCTTTTGGAGTCAGATCTCAGATGATAAGTGCTGCATGTGGTTGGGGTGAGGAGCTTGTTCAGATAGGTGGGTAGTTTGCCTAGAAAGTATTTGAAGGCAAGACAGGAAAGGTGAACTTTGCGCCTAGACTCGAGTGGTGACCAATTTAGTTCTTTGAGCATTTCGCAGTGATGTGTGTCGTAGTTGCATTGGGGAACGAAACGACAAATTGAATTGTAGAGGGTGTCAAGTTTGCCAAGGTGGATTTGGGGCACCGAGCCGTATACTATGTCTCCATAATCAATAATTGGCATTAGCATCTGCTGTGTGATACGCTTTCTGACCAGGAGACTTAGGGAGGATTTGTTCCTGTAAAGTACACCTAGTTTGGCATAGGTTTTGGATGTCAGGGTATCAACGTGCAATCCGAATGTTAAGTGGGAGTCAAACCATATGCCCAGGTATTTAAAACTAGTAACAGGAGTTAGGGTGGTGTTAGCATTGGTTCTGATCTGGAGCTCAGTCGCTGGAAGCTTTAAAAATTTAGTCTTGGTCCCAAATACCATTGTTACAGTCTTGTCAGTGTTTAAAAACAATTTGTTTTGGGAAATCCAGTTTTCGAGTCTCAAAAAGTCAGACTGAAGTATGTGTTGAAGGTCAGAGAGGCTCTGGCTGTGTGCATATAGGATTGTGTCATCTGCATACATGTGTATTGAGGCTTCCTGGAAGCTGTGGGAAGATCATTGATGAACACTGAGAAGAGTAGGGGCCCCAGAATAGAGCCTTGCGGGACACCACAGGTGATATCCAGGGGGTTGGAGTTAGAGCCTGAGATGGACACATGTTGGGATCTACCTGATAGGTAGGACTGAAACCAGTTTAAAGCATGCTTCCCTATTCCAGAGCTCTGGAGTTTGTTAAGCAGGATAGCATGATCAACAGTATCAAAAGTCTTTGCAAAATCTAGGAATATTGCACCAGTGAGTTGTCCCCGTTCCATTCCACACTGGATTTCATTGCAAACTTTTAGCAGGGTAGTTACCGTGGAGTGTTTGGGGCGAAAGCCTGATTTGAATTGGCTTGGGAAATTTGTCTTGTTATAGTAATCGCTTAGTTGGGAGTGGACACATTTTTCCATGACATTGGATAGGATTGGGAGAAGGGAGGTTGGCCTGTAGTTTGAGACAGTGTTTTTGTCCCCACTTTTGAAGATTGGGACAACTCTGGCAATTTTCCAGGTCTTAGGGATATGGCCTGCAGACAGGATAGAGTTGACTATGGAAGCAATTGGTTTGGCAATTGCTGGGGCACCAAGTCGTTGGAACCTAGATTGTAGTAAGTCAGGTCCACATTGGCTGCTTAGTTTTAATTTGAGGAGCGCTTGTGTAATCTCCTCTTCGGATACTGGGCCAAATTGAAAATTGTGGGCAGTGTTGGGAGGGGGTGGGGCTATATGGGTACTCCCAGGATGAGATTCAGGTTTGTGGTTTGGGTTGCGATTAGCTAATAAGTTAGTAGCACACCCCACAAAGTAATCATTGAATACATTTGCAATGTCGGAGGGGTTTGTCAGGGTAATGTCCCCCTTAGTGATATTACTTGGCTGTTGATGGTTAGAAGGCTGGAATATGTTGTTGATAACCTTCCAGAAGTTAGCTGGTTTGATGTATTCTGGAGGAGATTGTCAGAGTAATATTGTGCTTTTGCATGCCTTGTTTGCCTTGTGCACATGTTCCGCAGGCATCTGTAGTGATTGAAATCCTTGGTAGGGCCAGTTACTTTGTAGCTTTTCCACAAGGCATCCCTGAACTGGTAGAGTGCTATAAGGTCAGGTGTAACCCATAGAAGGTTGGCACCCCGTACCCTTATTCTGCGTAGTGGAGCATGGGTATCACAGAGTTTTAAGAACTCGGACTGGAAATAGTCGATCGCAGAATCAGGGTCGGGAATTAAATCGATTCTGTGCCAAGGGCAGTTGGTAAGGTCATCCATAAACTTTTGTGGGTTAAAGTTTCTAAATGTTCTAGTGAGGAGAACTTTAGGGCTTGATTGGGGCGGTTTAATTTTCCTTACACAGTACACTATTGCATGGTCACTGAAAATGTCAGGAAGGATGCCAGAGGATTGGATTCTGCTGGGATTTGAGGAGAGAATCCAGTCGAGCAAGGAATGGTTGTGCGATTTCAGGTTTGTACGTGTTGGTTGGGAAATTAGTTGCTATTCCTAATCTATTAGCAGCAACAATATGTATATATATATATCTTGAGCCCAATTGGTAATCAGGATGCTCATGGTGGGGGATCTTCATATCTCACGTCCCAATATATACTAAAGGGACATTTATTTTTCATTATTGGTCATTGCACCAGAGGATGTTTAGTATTTATAAATAATAACAACCTTATTGATTTATAAAATCCTAACATTCGTCCCTGAATTTGAAGGATTTAGCCCAGCGTCGTTGTTTAATTCAAGTATATATTTTAATGATTCATTTAATAAAGTAATTTTTAGCAATGTCATTATACACCCACTGAGGGGAAAGAGTGACCACCACTGGGTTTACTTTTCTTTATATAGTGTATTGTAATTATTATACCCCAAAGTGTCCGGTATCGTAGTACTTTCTCATGTACTGCTGTATCGTCAGTCCAATCCAAAATAAATACTCTGCTGTGTAATGCTGCCCCAAAGTAAAGGAAAACCAATACTGTGGTGGAGATAGCAACGACACAAAACAAAAACAGGGGCGTGTTTGTAGCAAATAATATGTATTATTTTTGACTGGATAGAATTTGACATGCTGTGTAACGAATGTATGGAAAACCAAAAAAAATAAAACTTTGCCTGTGAATAGTTCAAGCTTCTCTGCCCGGTTTAGGGGATGATGTTAGCCACCCTATGAAGAGCTGTCTGATGACCACCTCTGGGTCCCTGGAGTTGGAGCCACATTTGGAGCCTATGTTCTCCCGCTGAACTTGCTCTCCTGCAGAAACACTTGTCCTCTGGGTTGATTTTATGCGGGAGTGCTGCGCTTCTGTCCAGAGCTCTGTTCACGCTGTTACTGGTGTCCTGGGTCTCTCCGGCTCGCTGTCCGGTGTACCAGATGTGAAATCGTCTCCATCTGTATCCGGTTTCCTCTGCTTGGGGTTTCCCCTCTGTCGGGAGCTACTCAGTGCTCAAAGCTGTATGAGCGGACTCATTTGTCATTCAGGCGTCCATTTTTGCTTGTGAATTTTTAATGACCAACAGTCCACAACTGCAGACTTGCACATGTCAGTTTTTAATATATGAAAATATCCTACGCGTTTCGGCGCGACTGCGTCTTCCTCAGGGATATAATGAAGCAATGTTGAATCCCTGTTGTATGCACATCTGTGTAATTATGACCTCGTCTCTAATTGATTAATCAATTAATCAGATAATTGCTCTCTGTGTGTCCGTTTACCTGTTTGCATATTTACATAGTACATAGTTACATATTTACATAGTTACATAGTAGATGAGGTTGAAAAAAGACGTATGTCTATCAAGTTCAACCTATGCTAAATTTAGACAACAGATACTTTCTCCTATATCTATTATCTATACTTACTTATTGATCCAGAGGAAGGCAGACAAAAAAAAACATTTAAGGGGAAAAATTAATTCCTTCCTGACTACAAGAATTGGCAATCGGATTAATCCCTGGATCAACATCATTCCCATGTATACTTATTTGGTATATCCCTGTATACCTTTCCCATCTAACCTTTTTTTGAACAAATCTATTGTATCTGCCATCACAGTCTCCATGGGTAATGAATTCCACATTTTAACTGCCCTTACTGTAAAGAACCCTTTCCTTTGTTGCTGGTGAAATTTCCTTTCCTCCAACCTTAAGGGATGGCCCGAGTCCTTAGTACTGCCCGTGGGATGAATAATTCTTTTGAAAGCTCCTTGTATTGTCCCCGAATATATTTGTATATAGTTATCATATCCCCTCTTAGACGCCTCTTTTCTAATGTAAATAAATCTAATTTAGCTAGCCTCTTCTCATAAGTTAGATTGTCCATCCCCTTTATTAATGTGGTGGCTCTTCTCAGCACTCTCTCTAGTCCCATAATGTCTTTTCTTAGGATTGGTGCCCAAAATTGTACTCCATATTCAAAGTGTGGTCTTACTAATGCTTTGTAAAAGGGCATAATTATGTTTACTTCCCTTTCATCCATTGCCCGTTTGATGCAAGATAAGATCTTGTTTGCCTTTGCAACTACTGCATGACATTGGGCACTATTGCTAAGCCTGCAGTCTACAAGCAATCCTAAATCCTTCTCCATCAAGGATTCCCCCAATATATCTCCATTTAATTTGTAAGTCGCCTTTTTATTCCTGCATCCCAAATGCATAAACTTACATTTATCTGTATTAAACCTCATTTACCATTTACCTGCCCAGGTTTCCAGTCTCTCAAAGTCCTTCTGAAGAGAAATTACATCCTGCTCTGATTCTATTACCTTACATAATTTAGTATCATCAGCAAAGATGGAGACTTTGCTCTCGATCCCAACCTCAAGGTCATTAATAAACAAGTTAAAAAGCAGGGGTCCCAGTACCGATCCCTGAGGTACTCCACTCACGACTTTAGCCCAACCTGAAAAAGTTCCATTTATGACAACCCTCTGTTGTTTGTCCTTTAATAACCAGTTTTCTATCCAGGTGCATATATTATTACTGAGTCCAATTTTCTTTATTTTGTACACCAACCTCTTATGTGAAACCGTATCAAATGCCTTTGCAAAATCTAAGTAGACCACATTAACTGCATTACCCTGGTCTAAATTCCTACTTACCTCCTCAAAGAAACAAGTAAGGTTAGTTTGGCAAGATCTATCCTTCATAAATTCATCCTGACTATAACTAATAATTTTGTTTTCCATTAAATATTCCTGAATGTTATCCCATATTAAACCTTCAAGTAGTTTCCCTACTATTGAAGTCAGGCTTACAGGTCTATAATTTCCCGGTTGTGATCTAGCTCCCTTTTTAAATATAGGCACCACATCTGCTTTACGCCAATCTTGTAGTACTGAGCCTGTGGAAATGGATTCCTTGAATATTAAATATAATGGTTTTGCTATTACTTAGCTTAACTCCTTTAGAACTCTTGGATGTATGCCATCGGGGCCAGGTGCCTTATTTACTTTAATTTTTTCAAGTCACTTATGAACTTCTTCCTCAGTTAACCAATTGTTCATTAATATGGAGGTTGTGGCTTCCTCCTGCGACACTACTATTGAACTTGATTTTCCCTGGTAAACACAGAGGCAAAGAATTTGTTTAATAACTCAGCTTTTGCCTTATCTCCAATAATCTGCCTACCCATCTCACACTGAAAGGGTCCTATATTTTCTTTTCTCATTTTTTTGTTATTAAGGTACTTAAAGAACTTTTTAGGGTTGACCTTACTTTCTATTGCAATCCTTTTTTCATTATCCATTTTTGCTAATTTGATTGCCCTTTTGCAATTTTTGATACATTCCTTATAATTCTGATACGATGTCTCTGTCCCTTCTGACTTAAAGAATCTAAACGCTTTCATCTTCTTGTCCATTTCCTCCCCTAACTGTTTATTTAGCCACATTGGTTTTGACTTATTTCTTTTATACTTATTACCCAAGTGTATACACTGATAAGTGTGCTTTTCTAACAATGTTATAAAGACTGCCCATTTATCTTCTTAAATTTTCCCTGCAAAAACATCATCCCATTATATTACTACTAGATTAGACCTCAGTTTATTAAAATCTGCCTTTCTAAAGTTTAAAGTCTTTGTTGAACCCAAGAAATCTATTTTTTGATAATTTATTTCAAATGAGACCATGTTATGATCACTGTTACCCAAATGTTCCAGGACTTGAATATTTGTTATTACTTCTACATTGTTTGATATGACCAAGTCCAGAACTGCCCCTCTCCTGGTTGGTTCCTCCATAATTTGGGTCATATAATTGTCTTTAAGCACCCCCAAAAACCTGTTTCCTTTTGTTATAACGCTAATCTCATTGCCCCAGTCTATGTCTGGATAATTAAAATCCCCCATTATACAAACATGACCCAGTTTTGATGCCTTTTCCATTTGCAAAAGTATATTAGCTTCCTCAATCTCACAGATATTTGGTGGTTTATAGCATATTCCCACAAACATTTTCTTTATACTTTTACCTCCACTGCTAATTTCTAACCACAAAGTCTCTACATTTTCATCATTCCCTTCATAAACATCATCCCTCATAATAGGTTTTAGATCCGGTTTAACATATAAACATACTCCACCTCCCCTTCTATTTGTTCGATCCTTCCGAAAAAGAGAATAACCCTATAAATTAACTGTCCAGTCATGAGTTTCACCCCACCATGTTTCTATAATGCCTATGATATCATACTGCTCCCTTGCAGCTATTAATTCATGCTCCCCCATTTTATCTGTCAGGCTTCTTGCACAAGCATGCATTTAATTAGTTATTCTCCACTAAGATGTGTATCTACTGGGCCAACAGTGTTTCACCAGTGGTTCATGCATAATAATGGTTTACTTACCAACATTTCCATTGGAAAATACAATAATAAATACATCTTTATTAATTAATATAACATCATAACATCTCAAACCTAATCATAGTAAATGATACATGTGTATCTATCTATCTATCTATCTATCTATCTATCTATCTATCTATCTTTCTATCTATCTATCTATCTATCTACTATTTCTAATTCATTAAACAAACAATACAATAATCTAACATTTCTGTAGTATAATTGTAATTTCTTCCCATGTGCCCTAACTCTCTCTGAGCATCTTTTATCCTTTATATATACCGGTACTAAGGAATAGTCTATTTGACTACCATGTCATCTGTATTCTGTAAGTTTTATGCTAAAAAGTATACCTAAAAGAAGCTCCAAGTTATATATATAGTTATAGCATTTTCTCCAATAGATAAAAATCCCACATGGCTTAGATATTTGGACAGATTCTGCATTCTCATCTCTGCTTTACATCCAATGCACATATAATTTGTATATTGTTTCTACACTTAGAGGAAAACACTGTTAAGATGTGTGAGTTACAGTATGCCCTTCTTTCAAAATATACTGAAACATGTAAAATAAAAATAAAAAATATATATAAATATTTTTGTTTAAATGTGTATAATATATAAATATATAAAATCATTTGATATACAAAATTATGTTGAATGTGGTGTTGTTATACACATATGTTTCTCATTCCAATGTTTAAAATAGGGGTCTAGGACATCTTTAAACTATTACAAACAAATTGGACTTATAATCGACTTGAATGCTAGCAGATCTAGTTCCACGTTAAGACCTCCCGGTTGCATGGTTTGAAGATTAAATATCCAGTGCTATTCTCTTTGTCTCAGTTTGAGGAATCTGACCCCTTCTTGCGGTACCCATACTTAAATGTCTCCTCTGTCACTATGGATCTGAATTCGATCTCCTTATTCCTAATGTCTTTGCATTTGAGACATCTATTTTGTCCACATTTGTAACAACCTATCGGACAAACAGGTCACCAGGTATCCCTTATATCATGTGTGGTTTAAAGACTGTTTTTTTCCTTTTGTAGTGTGCTGGGTGCAATGACATTTTTTTTATGGATCTTGCTTATTTAAAGTGTATCTTTAGTAGAAGGTCTACCTTCTAGCTCCTCCTTTAATATTTGGTCATTTAAAAGTATTCCCCAATGGGTATTAATAATTGCCCTCTTGTATTTCGTTGTGAATAGACACTTTTTTTCCTATCGTCTCTCCCTTGGGTTCTTCTCCTCTCATGTCTATTAATTAGTGCACCTCTGTTTATCTTGCGTACTCTATTTAGTGATTCCTCTACTTCATCTCTCCTGTACCCTTTTTTTCCAAATTTCCTCTTTAATAAACGTGACTGCTGTTCAAAGTCCTGATCTTTTGTGCAATTTCTACGTAATCTTAGAAACTGTCCATAAGGGATGTTTGTTTTGTTTTCCATCGTCTACGGTGGTTACTCTTAAAATGTAAGTAGCTGTTTCCATCCACTGTTTTGAAATGTGTTTTCGTACAAATGTTCACATCCTCATAAAAAAGATTTAGATCTAGATAGTCTATTGAATTAGCATCGTATTTTGCTGTAAACTTTAAATGCATTTCATTTGTATTTAAAAATAGAACAAAACTCTTAAAAAGTTCCTCATCTATAAAACTTCTATAAAATAATATATTCTCTAAAAAAAAAGGGTTGTTTTCCATATGTTATGTTCCTCTCAGTATCCCATAAATAAGTTTGCAAAACTGGGAGCGAGTTTTGTACCCATTGACGTCCCACTTATTCGTTGGTAAAATTTGCCTTCAAAGTTAAAATAATTGTGTATTAAAATAAATCTAATACAGTTTTCGATAAAACTCATTTGGTCTGTGCACATTAAAAAGTATTTTCTAAAAGATATCATACAGCTATGATCCCCTTCTCATGCTCTATGCATGTGTGTAAGGCCGGCACATCACAGGTAACCCAAATATAGTTTTCTGACCATGAGAATTCTTGAATCAATTCTAGTGAGTGTCCTGTATCTCTCAAATGTGATTTTAGACTTTTTACAGGGTTTTGTAGAAATTAATCTATGAATTCCGATAGGTTCGATGTGATAGAATCAATGCGCGAGAATATTCGTCTCCCCAGTGGATCTTGTTAGGTACAATCCATTTGGTCAGACCTAGGGCAGGAAACCTTACACACCAAACTTGACTCTACCCGGGGAGTTTTCCACGGCACTGCTATATTCTTGGTCTCAGATATGATAGTATACGAGCCCGGAGAGGCAAAAATTCAGAGACACACGATGTGGCTGATTTCTCACTTCTGCTAAATAATTGGACGGAGCGGTATTATATACAGAAAGGCAAGAGAAAAAAACGTTGTTACAAACTGAGTTCCCACATTTAGGTTACACATCTAAAATTACATATACCATCTGGAAATGCCTTTCCTGGGCAATTTAAACATTTTACTGCTGGAAATAGGGATAAGGGTCAACAGCTATCAATGGGGTCACATAAGGCTGGTGGTTTTATTTCTCGTGTAAGACATACTGAGACAGCTGATCTAAAACGTAATGAAGCTAAAATATTTAACTATTTTAGTCCATGAGAAGAACAAAGCTGGCACATATTGCTTTAACCTTTTCTGTCCATGAAGGGAACAGAGCTGACAGATACCATTTTAACCTTACACCCTCCTTTTGTTCTGGAAGAACAATCCAATTGACCAGGCCCATTTATTCTTCTGCGCACTACTCAGGAGAGAAAAAACTCCAAGGAGAAACCTCCAAGAGACCATGGGAATGCAGAAACCTATCTCTTTTAGGTATCTCGTTTGATAATCAGAGATGAACATATGGGTGGTTGACGAGTACCAAGAGTGTGGGTGATATATACATAACTGTAGAGCTAGAAGCAGAAGCAGCCTTTTTGGCAAAAATAGAACTGATTGTACATTTAGCCATTTGGATTAACATATACACACAAAATAATAAATCTGCGATTACCATGACTCCGTAAAGAATTTTCATTCCCAATGCACCTAGCCAATTTCCAAGACCAAAGGTCCAATCGAACACTTTTGGTTCCTCTCGCATTTTAGATTGAATTTTTGCTAGAGTGTCCATGTCATGATGTATGCTTTTTGATTGGTTGTCAATATAAGCACAACATTCTTTACCCCCTAATTTACAAACTCCTCCTTATGCTGTCATCAAATAACCTAATGCCATACAAGTTTGCAATACTGTTGCTCTAATTTGTTGCTATTTGCTACTGAGTCTTAAAATAGCGTATCGTTAAAAACGGCATCTATATTGACTGCTAAAATATCTAATTTTGCATATAAATCAAACATTCCTAAAAAGGTTATTAGACCTCCCACAACTCTCTAAACTGAATTACTTTTAATGATTAATGCCCTTTAATTTCGTATTCTTTGCTTAGATAGAGTAGACATTATTTGAAAAGCGGGTGGGGGTTAATATTTCCTAGGAGCGATTGCACAACACATACATCTTACATACTACATTTACTCAGAATATCGGAACAGACAGAACGGATGCCATGGTCAAAATGGCTGACGTGATCCTTTCCTTGTAGTTGACACACGCCCTTTGGATGACCTCCCCGCCTTCCTCACATCCAATCTTCTCAGCCCCCTCTTAACCTTTAGAGACTGTCTATTTAAATTAAAGTTAACCATATCATAGTCCTACCGGACCAAAAAATAGTCCTATAGTGCATAACTTTATTCCTTTCTGGCCATTATATCTGCTCAGTTGATTTCTTCTTCGGTCACTTCTTCTGGGGGACTGCTGACATCTTCATCACCAAAAAGAGGCATAGCTTCTGTGCGGGGGGGCTGCCACACACGTCTGGACCAAAGTTCTGCTGTACATAACACATACGTAGAAAGTAATTAGTAGGACAGACACACATACAAAAACATTCACTAGCTTTGCTCTCAGCGAAATAATCTAACCACCAAGTCCCAATAAATACCAACCCTCATCTCTACCTTTAATCACTGGAACCACTTTTCCCAAATAACATAACATGGTCTAGTGCAGGGTAATACTCTATCTGTCCTTCTATCACAGAGTCAATAACTTCCCTAGGGCAAACTCGTATTTATACTCCCTTCGTAACCAATTTCTTATATATATAATTCTACAAATATCTTATAACATATTGTCTTTTTCCAAGGGGTTAAATATAACTCTCGTGTTCCTGGGGTGCAACCTATTGGGTATGGATAGTACATTGGGTTACATTGCACATAAGATGTGGGCTTTGTTCACCAGGATTCCATTATATAACAAATAGGTGTGCATATATGCTATATACAGGACAATAAAACCATACAGAAAACTTATGGCTAAACAAGCTATATCTGTTTCTACCTTATCGTCCTCATATGGACACCACTTATATAAACCTAATAGAATAAACATTATAATTAAAATAATAAAACCTGTAAAAAAAAATATTAAAACGTTCAAAGTTCATATATTGAGGTCCGGATTTCTGCCTATGAACTTTTCTCCCTTGTTGGTAAGTGCCGGGTTTTATTATGACCCCAAAACATCAACTGAAAATAGTTGTGTCTTTAGGCCTTCCCTCATGTGTTGAGGTTTAATTTGAAGCAACTGTGGATGCACTCAAGTAACATGGATCCAGGAAAAATACTCTGACGGAGTAGAATCTGGAATGGGACTCTCCACTTTAGATGAAAAGCACTTTTGCATAGAATATGCTTAAGCCAGTCACCTTTATCTTCATCTAATTGGAAGGACTGCACCTGGAAATGAGACACTCAAACAATTGCATTAGTTTCACACAATAGACGCTGATTAAAATCATCTGTTAGAGCATAATCATACAACATTAAATCTACAAGGTACCTGGGGTGACCATTGGTATACCCATGAGAAAAGTTTCTTTCTGATAGACAAAATAGCAATAATACCTAGACAAAACAGCAATAATACCTAGACAAAACAGCAATAATACCCCTCCTTTTGTTCACATCTTATTACATGTGAACAATATCACTCAAAGGATAACAGTATTTAAAATATGACCTTAATGACTTAAATATAGATGCTTGATGTATAGCAAAACGAACCTGAAACCTTTGGGTATAAAATTGACATTAAAAAAATCTCAAAACCTTACTGAATATAAATATAATCTGCTATAGTCTTCTGACAGAAACTTTTAAAACACAAAAGAACATCTGGCTTGCTGAGAGAACAACCTGTAGCATAAAAAATCTAATAGACACAGATTTAAAAGTGGGACACATTTGGAAAGAAAAAAAATAGTTAAAAGTTATAAAATATTAAATATTTGATCAACTTTGCAGAAAAAGAATTCCATATAGAACTCTACATTAGTCAGTTTAAAACTGTTTGTCCATCTCCGGCCATACAGCAAGCAGAAATAATTTTCTGGGCATCCTGCCAAAACTTCAGAACAGAAAAAATACAAAAACTGTTAATTACTGGAGTTTAACATACACTGCAATATAATTTGGGACAGCTTAAAATATGAAGCTCCCCACCAGCCCGATACAGGATAAATTTTACTGGTATTCAAAAATTAAAACTGGATTTTTGTTAAACAGAAAATTATAGGCTTAACATATACTTTAAACAGTTTATAGTTACTGGTTACACACAAAAAGAACACAGAGCACAGGCACAAAACAAACAACATTTTACACTTCTCTCATACACATTTAATCAGCTTTAACAAAAATAATAAAAAAACACATATTTTTCACCTATTCTAATAAATAGGAAAACAAAACAGTTTGATCCTGCAAACTAAATTAATAAAGATATCATTCTCTTTCCCATATCATAATTAACTTTTTTTGAACTAATTTAAAAATACTGAGCATCTAGTTGGCTTTGTGTCTAGAATATGTGCTGCCTCTCATTTCTATATAACATATTCACCTGATTCTATTTGTGGAAATTTAGAGATAAAGAATTGTAATTCTGGTTAAGGAAATAAATCGCCTGGCCTGTACGATAAACATCCTTATTATTCCAGTGACCGGACTGTTTTCAAAAGATGGTAAATATCAAAATGACCTTTCCGAATTTGTCCTTTCTTTATTCTTCTTCTTCTCCACAGATACCCAAACTGTCCTCTGCCCAGTGTTAATGAGTTTATATTATAGTGGGGGTGTACAACTTTAAAAATAAATGTTCAAAAATAAATGCAAGTTCCTGGTTAGTAATGCAAGTTCCTGGTTAGTAATTTTGTATACATACAATAAACCGGTATTTTTATTATTCAATGCACATAAAACTTTCACATGGATAGAATTCACTCAGATTATACAAGCACACACACAGGGATTATTCATACAATCAACTTTTTAAACATATTTATACCTGAAAATCTAATAAAATATTCTGAGAAAAAAGAAACCTTATACCTACTAATATATTCCTCGCTGAAATTTTGCAATACATAAAACTCCCTAAACTTTTCAATCCAGACAGGAAAATATTATTAATTCAACTTAATATAAACTCATACTCGGTTAATGTGGCACAAATAATTTGGGTTTGCATGTCTTAAAATTAGATTTGAAAAATTATGTTTTCTGCTTTTATCTCTCCTATGAGCTCTGCTGACTTTCACGATCTCTGTCTACAACATTCTTTTACCATTCTCGTGTCCTTCAATCAACATTCCTGTGTAAAAAAATTGCTGAAGAGAAAAAACGGTGAGGGCTAGGGCTGCTTATACATGCAAGCAACTGGGAGAGGGACAAAGCTGACTCTTACATATTTAGATACAGTCACTTCATTTTCCTTGTAATTAATATAATTTGGAGTTATCTTATTTCCCTGACACTCTCCTTTTCTTCAACATAACTTTTTGCCTAACTGAGTGGGACAGATTGTCAAAAGAAAAATATTTTATTTTCCTAGCTTTGTTGCTGTGCCTGAGTGTTAATTGAGGGACTTGTATATCCCTGTGCCATACTGTATTCGTCCCCTGGACTGTTCTCTGTCCCATGAACAGTCCCTGACAGAAGTTAATTCTGCCTAGGGTCCATTTCCTCCCCCTCCTCTGCGTAAAAGGCATTTCAATAGTGAGTGGTCTAGGGGCTGTTCAGTCGGGTTCTTAGTGAAGTCATAAAAACGTCTTAGTTGAAGAATGCCTCAGTGCCTGCGACCCAGAAAGGGTTAAGGGGCTCAGGGGGTTTGAGAACGGGGATACTGGGGTAAATGGGGGCATCATATGGAGGTAATAATTGTCCCGATACCATACGGGCAGGGGATACAGTAGATATACATTTTAAAAATGGTAAAAATTTCAGTTGGCAACACTTTCCATCCATAAGGGTAATTTTAACTCATACTACAGTACATTTCTTCATATACTTATAATCCAATAAACAACTTATAAAGGAATTTTATCTTAACAACAATAACAATAAGGTTAACAAAAAAAGTGAATATAAAATTATTATTTCATCTTAACCTAAACAGTTCTTATCTTATCTTAACCTAAATTACCATCATATCTGAGACACCATATACAGCCCGTTTCAATTAAACAACAGCGACTTCAACACTTTGTTATATAAATCAGGGACTTAAACCCTCGATTCTTCTGAACTATAACATTTAGATTCTTTAGATTCGCAGAGGAAAGGTGAGAAACAATAAAATAAGTTTTACTCACCCTTTCTGTGTGATTCTCACTTCTGACACCATGTTGTTAGGTCCAATCCACCTGGTCAGACCTAAGGCAGGAAACCTTACACACCAAACTTGACTCTACCCGGGGAGCTTTCCACTCACTGCTATATTCTTGGTCTCAGATATGATAGTATACGAACCCGGAGAGGCAAGAATTCAGAGACACACAATGTGGCTGATTTCTCACTTCTGTTTAATTATTGGACGGAGCGGTATTATATACAGAAAGGCAAGAAGAAAAAACGTTGTTACAAACTGAGTTCCCACATTTAGATTACATCTCTATAATTACATATACCATCTGGAAATGCCTTCCCAGGGCAATTTAAACATTTTACTGCTGGAAATAGGGATAAAGGTCAACAGCTATCAATGGGGTCACATAAGGCTGGTTGTTTTATTTCTCGTGTGAGACATACTGAGACAGCTGATCTAAAACTTAACAAAGCTAAAATATTTAACTATTTTAGTCCCTGAGAAGAACAAAACTGGCACATATTGCTTTAACCTTTTCATTCCCTGAAGAGAACAGAGCTGACAGATACAATTTTTAACCTTACAGATCTATAAGGCTCTTGTGTATTTTTGGAATGTGATAAAAGATTGGCGTTCTGGGGTGAGGAATATTTAAAAATAGGAATTACGAATTTTTTCAAATATTTTTATCTAGTCCATCCTTGACTAGTTTTATGAGGGTATCGTGATACTTAAAAATGGGATCTGTTTTCAGCTCTGGGTAGGAATCAGCATCCCTATCTTCTAGCTCCTCCTTTAAAATGTGGTCATTTAAAAGTATTCCCCAATGGGTATTATTAATTGCCCCTTTTCAATTGCTTGAAACCCCAGATTTCAATTGTTTCCTTGATGTGGTCTGTTCTTTCTTCCACCATAATCCTTCCACCTTTGTCAGCCTGTCGCATCACAATACTGTGGTTATTTCTGATTTCCTCCAGAGCTTTTTTCTCTATTTGTGTTAGGTTTTGGACTCTTTTCATTTTGGACTTAAACCCTTTAAAAAACAATTGATGGAATACTTCAATGTTACGCCCTTTTGACTGTGCATGATAAAAAGATTATTTGGGTTTGAAACTTATGTCTTATATTTGTTCCTTGTTGTGTCTTTTTATGATTCATTTCCTGTGTGTCTCATCCTTCAGCCTCTTCTAATAGCGCAATCATGTCTGCCAAATAGTCTTGCTCACTTTCATTAAAACTTGCATTATAAATTGGTAGAACATAATTTCTCTTATTTTTTTAACAATTTAGTTTTAGAGTCAGCTTCCTTGTGAATCTGTGCAGATCTATGAACAGTTCGAAGAGATTGGGATTGTTAGTGGAGACAAATTACAAACCTTTCTTCAAAATACTAATATGTGTGGGATTCAGGGTCTGCGAGGATACAATAAAGATACTCTTAGCTTTATCTAGTTTTAGTTGCTTTGCTTGTGTGGAAGCGTAGAAATAAGATCAATATGTCAAGGGTTCAAAAAGTAACACATGAGTTTATCTGTACCATGGCACAATTGAGAGAAAAGAATTCCAACAAGAAACTCAGGCCTCTGAAAACATATTGCTTGGATCACATTTTTATACATTTCAAAATGAGTAATACACCCCTTAAGGGGGCTGGCTTATAGATAAATGATGATATGATGACATGCAAAAATATATTTTGTTGATGCCTAAATATGCTTTACATTGCTATATTCTTATCGATAATTTACCATAATGTGGGCCTCTTAACCTTGTGACATAAGGGAGTTACTCTGTCCAGCCCTGTATGTATGCTGTAGCTGTCAGATAAGAAAGCCTACGGTTAGCAGAAATATCTAAAGACACGAGAAACCGCTTACGAATGCTATTTCTAATTATTACATGACCCGTAGGAATTACAAAGGGGGGGGTTACATCCAGAAGCGATACTCTGCAGAATCAAACATTCACAGTTCATTCATGAATGAAACAAATTGGCATACATACAAGCAAACACTCAGAAAATGGTGGTTTAGGCCAAAATGGAGGTGATGATAGCCACACACATTATCTCAATCTTCACACTTGTTTCTTCTGCTGAGCTTTTTTGCCCCCTCTGCAATTTCTTTTCTAGCTTTTTTAATTCTCTTTGTGTCTGTGCTAATTGTTTCTATCTCAATTGTAATGTTTCTTCCTGTAGTATCTCTGAGTTGTTTCTGTCCTGCTTGGTTCTACCCTTTTTAGTTGCCCTTGTTTCTCTACTTAAAAAAATGATCGGAGTGGAGTGAGGTGGGGTTTTCCATGCGGTCTCTTTTTGTCTTGCCCCTCTTATCTCATCTGCATTTTGTTTACATGTTCTGTACGTCTTCTTTGGTATAGATTTCTCCACACGTATCTACAAGTAATGATACGTGCACCCTAGTGTTCACCCTCGGTGTATGGTGAAACCTGGTGCCTGGTGTATGTACCTGGTGTCTGCTGCTTGCATTCCTCCAATCTTGCTGTGTTTCTCTCTGGTGAGCGTTTAATTTATTGTGATGCTCTATCTGTTGCTTTGACCGTATCACGCTATAACTCCTATTTTCATAGTGTTGGATATATTGTAGTTTTTTGATCCCCAGTTCCTATTTTTTTCTGAATTATAGTCATGTATGTCTCTTTGAAACTTTTTCTTTTTCAACCAGTTCATCTTCACATTTTTCCGTGTTGGTATTTATACCCTCTTCCAGGTCCTTACATTATGTCATTTCATTACATAGTTTTAACTCATCTTGAAGTTTGGTGATATCTTCTCCTAAACCTTCCAACTGCTTTTCCCTAAAACGTATTAATAATCTCATCAGGGCATATGAACCGGCATCTAATATCTCGTTCCACGTCCTGATGAATTCTCCGCCATTAAAAGTGGGGTTTTGTTTGTAACCGCATTCGTCTGGGGATTCTTCCCCCGCTGTCCTCTGGGGATTCTTCCCCCGCTGCGCTCTAGGGATTCTTCCCCCGCTGACCTCTGGGGATTCTTCCCCCGCTGTCCTCTGGGGATTCTTCCCCCGCTGCGCTCTAGGGATTCTTCCCCCGCTGACCTCTGGGGATTCTTCCCCCGCTGCCCTCTGGTGATTCTTCCCCCGCTGTCCTCTGGGGATTCTTCCCCCGCTGCCCTCTGGGTATTCTTCCCCCGCTGCCCTCTGGGGATTCTTCCCCCGCTGCCCTCTGGGGATTCTTCCCCCGCTGCCCTCTGGGGATTCTTCCCCCGCTGTCCTCTGGGGATTCTTCTTACTAATATATTAATATATATTAATGTTATTGAGGTTTTCATTTGCTTTTGCACAAGTGCCATCACACTAACAAAGCTGCAGGAAATTGAGAGGTAACAGCCCCTTTGTGAGGGGAACTCATGAGAAGCCCGAGAGATGCGTCTTTAATTAACTTCAGCAGGGAACTTCAGAGAGTAATTACAGCATTATTCTGAGTGGGGCTGGCATAGTAACTGGGGGATACATTATATATCTGCCTTTAGGGGGCAGTTATGGGGCATTGCTGCTATAAGGACTTACCCCCTTGCTGGGGTAAACATCTATTGCCACCTTACAGCAGCGGTGCAAGTACAATTGCCCAAATAGGAATCTATTTAGTAAGCTGCAAAAACAGAGTCTCTCTGTCACTTTATTTGTGCTGGGATGTAGTAAGAAATACATTATTATTATTATTATTAGTAGTAGTAGTAGTAGTAGTAGTAGTAGTAGTAGTAGTAGTAGTACTGTATTAGTATTACTATTTCTCTTATAAATAAAGATGCTGCCTTCCTTTGCATCATTTATCATAATAAGAATAAAGTCCCAGTAATATGTTTAGGAGTATTATACATTTAGGATCAAAAGTCTATTTACTAATGTCTCCCGGCTGCAAAAGGTGGCCAAAAACAGAGCCCAAAACAGCCATTTCCATCAGAGAATAGGAAAAGGAATCCCATTGGAAGCTACGGGAGATTTTGCAGATAAATCTAGCGCACAGATTTAGTGCAGACTTTGTCCCAGTTTTGCAGCTTGGAGACATTATTAAATATCCCCATAGGATATAAAATACCTGCTGCTTATCCTAACGTGGGATCTAATGTAC
The DNA here is from genome assembly GCF_040206685.1 of Ascaphus truei. Classification (NCBI taxonomy): domain Eukaryota; kingdom Metazoa; phylum Chordata; class Amphibia; order Anura; family Ascaphidae; genus Ascaphus; species Ascaphus truei. The sequence continues at coordinate 4,588,258 of NC_134486.1, read as the reverse complement.
TAGCAAATTCCCATTAACATCACTCTATGTAGCGATTTAGAGCTATTTGGGGAATTTAACTGTGTCAAAAAACTCCTTATTGTTTAAGGTGGAATAATCCTATTATCTGTGTCACATGTAAGACTAAGTATGTGAGTAACTGCTGTGTCTCTTACAGGCAGTGAGATTACTGGCAGTGATAGTATAACAGCTTCTGTTTGCCTGGGATACAGGACTAATAAGAGGAAGGTCCCAGTTACACACAGAAGACACAGCAGGGAAAAGGATTATAACAAGGGCTGCAGCCCCCATCCCTACTATAGAGGTCAGAGAGAGGTGTTTGTGTAGGTGAATGGGTAAAGTGGCTTCAGTCCAAGTTTTCCCCCTTTCATAGAATTAAACGAACCATTTTCCCTCCTGTACAGAAGCAAAACGTGAGCGCGTTGTACTGAGGTAGTCAGGGGAGATACAGGGGTCTCTGTTCTGAAATGTATTTCTCTGCTGCAGCTTCTGGGATATGCCTGTGCTCATGCAGGTTATAGGGGTGTTATTTCTGTAATTAATGACACTAGTTTCACTTCATTTCAGTTGGGAATTTGTGATTCTTGAACAAAGGTGACACTTTAGCAGCAACATTTATATGTGTTGTGTGTTAGAGTAGAGTCAGCAATTTATCTTCAAATTATCCTCAGGATGGAAATAATAATAATGTTCTTCTTCTATCAGCTGGTTCTAGTACAACGTGCTGCTTCTGCCCTGGTCACTGACCCATCCTACTGTCCTGCACCGGAAGGATACTGTCTGCAGGAATAGTGTGATCCTAACTGAAATGACCCAATACCAGTCTCCATGAGGAGGTTCCTCCAGGTTCTGATGCTGCTCTCCTCCCTGGGTGAGGGGCAACCACAGCAGGGCTGCCGGCTCCAAGGCTGGAATATGGAGTCCTTCTCCCAACCTGGGGATGTCCTCATTGGGGGGGTGATTGTTGTCCACCTTGGCTTTGACAGCCCACAGCTGTCCTTCCTGGACCTGCCTCTGCCAGTCTCATGCAAGAGGTGAGTGCATGGGGCTGCATGGGGATAAAATCATTTAATTATTCAATTGAAATTGTCTGGATATAATGTATAATTATCTGAAATGCAAATACATAGAACCTATGTGTCACGGGAGACCAGGTTCTTCAACACCTTTTTATAACTGGGATCATTTGATTGAGCAAAACAAGATGGTAAAATAAATGGTAATTTATTTCTCATAAAAGACACACACATACAGTTACACAATTCAAGGTTAACACACTAAGGGGCTATGCACTAAGCTCTGAGCTTTCACGCTGGCCTGAAAAAAAATTGCACGTCCGATAAAAAATGAAGCCGGAGGCACGATTCACTAAGGCCCTGAGACCATTTTCTATCGCATTGGTTTCAGGTCCGGTGACCCCATACTTCAGGAGATACAGGCCCCGTTATGGGGTGCTGGTATCCCTTGCACTTTTAAAGCTTCCACGTCACGTGACCGGGACATTTAAATTCTGCAGGGGATAGTACCAATAAATGGTAAAGGATTACATAAACATGTATAAATAATTAATCTGTGCATCATGTAACACTATGCAAAATCAATTTCAAAATAAAATACACTATGAACAATAACATACAATGCCATCCACAAAATCAAATAGAAACTAAGCAAGTAAACATAAATAAATTTACCATCAATCAATCAATTTCCTAAATCAATTACAATACAATCCAAATCAATTATACAATTCACTATTCAATTCCTAAATCCAAACCATTGAGAAAAAAATTCTACTTCAAAGTAACCACCATCATACAAATCTAACTCCAGAAATTCACCATTATTCATCAAATATTATCCATCAAAAGCAAGCCCATGAAATATACTACTGCAAAGACCATTAAAAATTACATGTAACTAAATAAAAATTAAATTACACACACACCCATGTATAAATAAAGCAGCTAAATACATGAAAAGAACATAAACATTAGCAAAACAATAATTTATTATCCCTGTATGTCTATCCATATAGATATACATAACATGCAGGGGCAATAAAAGAGCATAAAAAACAATGCATTTACATCAAAAAATCACATACAATACACCCATTCAGTGTCCCTGAATGTATGTATATCCATAGGGACATAGATCAATTCAGGGGCATTAAATGGAATTTAAAAAAAATACACATTAAAAAAAATCAAAAAACCTGTAAAAGTTAAAATAATATACTTTTCTTTTGTTTACTTACCATTAGATGGCCCACTCACTGAAATCCAGGGGAACCGGAAGCTCTTGAACCAATCCAAAGGTAACCATAAAATAATTACCCATTACAATCCACAACGGTGTCTTCTTTCTTCTATTTGTAATCCATTTCGTCAAAGGGGGTCTTCATCTGTATTCTTCTTTCTTCTGTCTTCTGTCTTCTGTCTTTTTCCGGGTCTTCTTCTCTTCTAGCGCCACGCCCTGGTCCTCTTCTATCTGTAGGAGGTCCATCCTCGGCGTCTGGCTTCAGAATGAGACGACATAGGCTTTTATAGGCCTATGACATCACATTTTCGTAATATTGTTCCCACGGCCCTATTGGGGCGTGAAAACCATGTTATTTGGCGAGGGAAAAAATGATGATGTCATTTAAAGGAAATTACGCCAGCCAATCAGAATGGCTGAGCTTCATTTGCCTTTAAGATGACGTCATCAAAACAAAGATGGCCGGCGACACATGGTACGGTAGCCAATCAGAGCATGGGAACGAAATCCCAACTCTGATAGGCTCTAGTAGACCATGTGACAGAGGCTTTACTTCACGGAAAGGATTACAAATAAAAGAAAGGAGACGCGTGGATTGTAATGGTTTTTTATTTCATGGGTTCCTGTGCGTGGATTGGTTCGAGAGTAAGCTGTTCGACGGGAGTCGGTGAGTGGGTCAAGTAATGGTAAGTAAACAAAAGAAATGTATAATTTTTAACTTTTACAGGTTTTTTTTTTTTACATGTCATAGTTTTTGATTTTGATTATCATTTCTTGCCTATGTGTGTATGTATGTATGTATGTCTAGATCGATATATACATACAGGGTAAGAAATTATTGTTTTGGAAATGCTTGTTTTGCTGTTTTTACAATGTATTTTGCTGCAATGCTTACAAATGTGTGTATATAATTTTTAATGTAGATAGATGTAAGTTTTGGTGCTTTTTTCAGTACTTGATTTCAGGTTGTGGCTTGCTTTTTAATAGTGGATTATTTTTGGTAGTTATATTTTGTCTGATGGTAATTTTTTTTAAGAATGGTTTGGTTTAACTATTGAAATAGGTTATTGTGTAATTGATTTGGATAGGATTGTAATTGATTTCGGATTTGATTAATTAATGGTAATATATTTCTGTTTACTTGCTTGGTTTAAAAAGTATACTTGTTTGGATTGAATTGTATTTTGTTTGGAATATTTTATTGTTAACATTGATTTGCATAGTGTACATGATGCACTGATTATATGCATCATGTATACAGTGTAAAATTCAATGTTTTGATTGTCGATTGGGAGATTGCCATTTGTTAGATATTGGTTGGTAGAAAATAATTATTTTATTTTGAATTGTTTTGGGTTTTTTTTATGTGGCTATCTAAGATTTTAATTTTGAAATGCAATGTGATTTATTGATTTGGAGATGTGCTATTTTCATTTGGCATGTTTTTTTAATGCTTAAACATTTCTTTGTATATTGGTTAATCGTGTGTGTGTGTGTGTGTGTGTGTGTATATGTAGCCCTGTTTCCTACTGAATACAGTATAACTACCAATGCTGTATAACCTGTTGGCTCACAGGGCCTAAGCAACTGCCACGGAGAGCCTGGGGCAATATATATGTATGGATTATCTCTTACCAAATACCAAATGCAGCGCCTCCACCTCTGATGGCTCCCAGCAGAGCGGGAGTTGTACCTCACAGGACAATAACACAATACCACTCACACAGCATGTAAAAGAAACAGTAGCTTTACTAGCGGTAACCATAACCATGCATGTATCATATCCTATCAGTATTACTCCTTAATGAGACACAATAGTTAACATGTCTCGCAGGACGCGACCTTTCACCGTGTTCCCACACCGTGTCCAACACCCCACACCGCAACCCCCAAATGTAAGTGTGTGTATGTGACTGCGCAGCCACTAGTATGAGCATTGTTATAGTTGGTGCACTTTAATGGATGTTACCTGCCGAGCGCTCCTGCAATCGGGCCCGCAAACTGTCTTCACAAAGGATCCGACGACGCGGAGCTACCTGTGATGTCCTCCGGGGCGATCCCACCCGATGAGCTGATGATGTTCCTGAGGAGGTCTGGTCCCAAACCTCTGGATGATGCTGTGACAGTCTCTGTGTCCCTAGCTTCATGTACTAATGTGACAAGATCCTTATTCTAAGGCATGTCCCTACATTAACTATAACTGACTGGGACTCAGGGCCTATCTGGTCCTGGGGATATTCGGGCCTAGTGTAGAGGCTACTTGCCTCTCTACACACTGAGCTCCTACCTCTTCCCCTTCCCGGTCTTCTCTGGCAAGCGTGCTCCCCTGCGCAAACTCCTAACCTCTTCCTGCTCAGTCTCTCCGCCCTATTGGCTCCCGGGCGTCACCTGGTCTGGCTGAGGCTCATGGGACTTGCAGTCCCCTGCTCTAAACCTCCTCTGGTTGTTCCGTGCTTCGCGCGCTACCGCAACCACTTGCTGCGCATGCGCGACCTCACTTCTGTCGCCGTCACCTACAGGATTCGCTGCGCATGCGCGAAAACCAAAATGGTGGCGCCCTGAATTCTCGGGCCGCCGTGGAACCTCCGGTGCACTGGAGCGCTCCCTGCACACTTCCTTGACTCTCTCACCACAACGGAGGGGAGGGTCAACCTGGGGTACATGGCTACATATATATATATATATATATATATATATATATATATATGTATATAAATATATTATGTGTGTGTGTATATATGTGTATACATACATACATACATACATACATACATACATACATACATACATGATGAAGCCACTGTACAAATGAATGGGTGAAGGGTGGGTATCGGGCCAGGGTGGCTTAACCCCATTAAAACCTTTGCGGTTTTTGACCGATCAGGTGATTAGGGGGTTAAGTGACACCAGAATGTATTTGTTATGTATTTGTTTGGCTACGGAGGACATAGGGAACTTACAGGCGGAGAGAATTCATATTGATGAGGTTAGTAGAACTGTTTTTATTTTATTATGCTAGTTAATGTGTTTAATAATGGACAAATAATCTATTATCCATATCTGGATAATAGTTATTTTGCCCATTACTGTACTGTATGTGTTAGGGGGCAGGGGGAGGGGGGTGTATTTAGTTAGAAATATTGTTTATTTTTTTGGAGGCACAACATTGGTACCACAGCCCGCGAGGACCCCGGGATGGCCGCGGGGACCCCCGCTTGATCAGCCGGGTACACCCACGGGACCCCTGGACACCTGCGGGACCCCCGGCCTCCCTCGGGGACCCCCGCTGGGTCAGCCGGGGACACCTGTCGGCCTGTTGTATGGGTGTTGCGCCTGCAAAAATGTAAACACATTTTATTTTTCTAAGTCCAGCTTTTTTTTCCACCTGCCTTTAGCTAGTGAGCTATATTCAGCGCAACTTTCAAGTACGATAAGTTTGCGTAGCTTAGTGAATCCCGCAGAAGGGCAGGATTCAGCGCAAATAGCTGATCGTACGAGCAAAGTTGGACTTTGACAAAGTTCTTTAAAAAAGTCAGTTTTACTTTAGAGCGCAAAGTCACTTTAGAGCGCAAAGTGCCTGTGAATCGCGCTCGGCGGAACATCACGTACATAGTGTGCAGCCAGTTCTGCTGTGGTTTCATCTTCTCCCAGGAGGATCGCTATTTTTTGGTTCTCCTCTATATTATAAAGTTCTGGATAACAGCAGTTAGTTTCTCTAGGTGGGCACTCCTCACTTCGGCCTTTAGTATTGATAATTTTTGTATGTCCCTGATCTGCAAGTCCTGTTTTAAAAGATTTACCCAGCGGCCTTTAGTTTTGATAATTTTGGTATGTTTGAATATCAAAAGGTGTTTTTTTTTTAAATTTTCTCTTAACTGTGTCTTGCTAATTGACCAACTGGAACAAGCTGATTTATTGGGGAGGGTCATGTGACTGTTTTAGCTGTAAAAAAAAAACAATACCCCCCCCCCCCTGCATTAGCAGGGACTGCATTGGCATGATATAGTGAGGCATTTTAAAGTGACCCTGTATATAGTTAGACTATAGTTTGACTAGAGGTGACTGGGGACTGCATCCTTCTGCAAACTCTTCTACACAAGGCAACAAACGGTGAGCTATTCTGACCACACTATGATCCCTGCTGTTTAGTCTGCGCACACGCACTTAGCTCAAAACAGCTACATGCAGCCTTACCTACCTTTGGCATAATGAACCTGCTTTTTAATTCCACTTTGTTCTTTCTCATGGCCTCATTGAAATGTTACTCTCTCTATCCACTACAAACGCCTCCCTCCTGGCCCACACCCAACATCACCATACACCCTGGATAACTCAAAAGCCTTGCACTATCAACTGAATGTTGGTGGAGAACCCTGAAAACCAGCACACCAACCACCGCACACTCAAATGGCAAACATCATAAAGTAACAACTTGCAAACAACTACTCAAATTTCTACTCATACTATTACTCTCTTTAGCAGGTGATATTGAATCTAATAGATATAACTTGTGAGATACCGCTCACCAAAATGATGCTTAATCATACATAAATGTACTGAATACAGCCGGTGCAAAGGGGATGGTAATAACAGACACAAACATATAAGGAGACAGAGAGTTCTCCTACAAGATCCCCAATAACTGCACAACAAGGCTGTTGAATGTAATATGGGTTCAAATACCCACTAACATGAAATAGTAAGCTAGCTGTATGGGGTACAAATAAGTAACCGCTCCCTGCACTGTGGGAGGGCAGTTACCAATAAAAAGCCTAATGGCCAAAAATAATAAATACTTTATTATTAAACCAGATAACGACGCATAATTAATGACGCAAACTCAATTTAGCATATAAACAATTAAAACACACAGTGTGGGTGGCACCAAAGAAAGGGAATTAAATTGGATAATCCACAATCAATTATTATAAATTCCCTTTACTAGGTGACTCGATCAAGGTGGAGAGACAGAATATAGGTCTATGTCAGGGTGGGTGTTAGGTTAACAACCAAATAACTTGACAACCTCTAAATAGAGCCTCCTCTCTCTGGGCGGGGTGCGGGTATAGGATAGAAATAATTAATAAAAGTGGTCTCCAAATCTCAATATGCGTAGTAGGCACCGTAGAGTAAGAACATCTGGGTACTACAAAGGAGCCACCTAATAGTGGTCTGTGAGCTATGGAAACATGCTGAGAATCAATTACACTCTGGAAATCCCACAGTTAGTGCCGCTATGGCTGCAGGACAAAATCGAGCACAGAGCAAAATCAAACCGCTCCCCGCTGCATCAGAGCGACCTCACCCGTTACTCCTCCTCCACGACGTCAACGCGATGACATCATCCTGACGTGCGTTTCGCGCACAAGGGGCTGGCGCTTTCTCAAGGTGGGAGGTAGCAAATAGAGTAGCGCTGCCCCCTTATATACCAACACGCTAGGCGATACTTAAAGGTACCCCTGTCACTCATCAAAATGATGATTGGCAGCTATGTATAACGCGAAATTAAAAGTAAGGTAAATGAAAATGAAATGGGGATTCCAAAACTGTGTCTAAAGCCACTGTGTAACCCTGAACATATACCAGGTCTCCTTCTAAGTTAGGCTAGTGATTAGAGTGTATAGTATATACATGGCTGATATTATAAATGAAGTCGGAGGTCTAAACAGTAACAATACCTGGGTAAGCCATATATGGCAAATAAATTACACTAATATTGATAAATGGTGACATGGGAATGAATCTGAATGAGGGCTTATACACCAACCTAGATAGGATAATAAGGTATTCCTCTATACACCTCTGTCTAGGGTATAGATATAAGGTAATCATTAGGTATATGGATGTGCATGTCAATAACGTAGGAATGACCTAACCTGAGCTGTCCGCCCCTTAGGTCAAAACGGACATCTAGTTTTAAACTATATACCTGGAGCCCCCTAAGGAGATATGGTGGAGTAACATATATCCAATGGATTGGAAATGTAGATCTAGATCATATAAAAGAGGTGTATATAACCCTCATTCAGACCCATAGGGCTGAGTGTTTGTAGTGGAGTATCAGTAGGATCTTATTCCAGTCTCCTTTTCGCTGACCCCAGGGTATGTGTTCAATACCAATAAAAATCAATTGGTCACTGTTCCCTTGATGTTCACTGATCACATGTCGTGCCAGTGGTGTATCTTTGGCATTTCTTATGGATCCAAGATGCTCGAGAATTCTTATTTTGAAATGTCTGAAGGTTTTGCCCACATATAATTTACCGCAGGAACAAACGATCAAATAAATGACCCCCTCAGTGGTGCAATTTATAAAATTTTTAATCTTAAATGTCAGTGTTTGTGTGGAGTCCATAAATTCTGTCTTTTTAGGCACATATCTGCAGGCCCTACACCGACCACAAGCGTAAGAGCCTTTAGGTTTCTGGTCCAACCACGTACTATGTGGCTTAACCTGAAAATGGCTTCTTACTAGAATGTCTTTCAGGTTGGGCCTTCTCCTGCCTGGCACCTCTGCTTCTTTGCATACTGATCACACCCCATTGCCCAGGCTCCAAAGAGTCTTGGTTCTGGCAAATGGTGTCCGGATAGCCCTGTGTTAGCCCAGGATGTGGGTACTCAAGCAGAACTGCAGTACCCTCCTGTTCTAACACCTTGGCATCCCTGAGGCTTTCATGTCCGGACTCCGCACAGACACAGAGGCACCAAGCTTGGTAGCCATCTGGGCCCTCGGAATCCATGACTTAGAAATCCCACAGTTTGATTCATATACAGGTTACCAATATATATATACAGTGTTCGACAAACCTATACATTTGCTCGCCCCGGGCGAGTGGATTTAACCCCCGGGCGAGTAAATATTGGCCCAAGCAGCACACGTTTGGTACTAGGTGGCGAGTAGATTTTTTTGTGTGGCGAGTAGATTTTTTGGTGATTTGTCAACCACTGTATATATATACACATTAAACTGTCACCATTCAATAAAATATATTGTGTCCTGTTTCTGTTTGCTTAAAGTTATGAGTTCCTATTCTGGTGTCAGGGATGCACACATTAGAAAAATAACTTTTCAAACTTTTAGACACTGTAAAACCTGCTCAGCTTTATAACCTAGCTGGGGCATCCCCTGAACCCCTACACTAGGTTCAGTGTACCTGGGCATGTATCTGAGTATCTCTGCTATACTGGGAAACTACTGCTAAACTAGGGACTTCGTAGATAGCTGTAGATATAGTTTAACCCCTTCATACCCATTTACCTTTTCTGGATGATGCTGCAGCAGGAATCCTGGCGGTGAGTCGCAAGAACGCTTTCAGAGTCAGAGTTTGGTAGAGTAATGTGCTTGGCTGTATCCAAGAATCTCACTCAATCCCTGGATACAACTTTTGGTGTATCCCATATCTTTGGAACCCCGATACATAGACACATTCTGTAAAGACTTTCTCCGACAAACCCACCCTGAAACCCACAGCCTACTATTCTCTCGATCCCAGCACCCCAGTAAAGGCAAAAGTCACATAAATCTTTATTGTCGCAAAATTAGTATACAGTTGCAGTAATACATTTTCAACACCTGGGTCCCAGAGATGACACTCTAAGGCGGCGCTTATAGCTACGGCTACAGCTACGGCTACGGATGACATCCCCTGTCTCTGTAGCCCAAGCAAAGTTGTAATTTGAGTTTGGGAGACGTCTCTTGCTACAAGGAGAGTGAAGGAAAGCAGGGGGGTGGAGACTAGAGCAAGGGGGAAGGCTGAAATGGAGAGGAGTTGTAATTTCTGTTAGTTTTAGTAAATTTACTTTACTTTTACGTTAAATGACGGGAGAATTTACTATTATTATTTTTTAACTTGTATTTTTTTTATTTTTGTGAAAATACAGCATGTATACATTTTATTTCCAGTACTGTGACATGCATTATTCATATCTCTTATGTATTACAGCTGAACACAAACATTGTCATCAAAACAGAGTTATAAGTAACGACATAATCTTAAATAATAAATAATCATAAAGTAAAATTAGGTGGGAGGGGGAGGGGAAGAGGGTGGGGGGGGGAGAGGAAGGATGGGGTGCCGCGACTCTGCTCAACGTATCCGAGACCGGTGTCTGGTTTAATTTGTTGCTGCTGAGTGAGCTACTCCATTACCGGAGAACGCATCTAGCTACTATTAAAGCAAAACGGTGGAACTCTCCACCCCAGGGATGTCTGTCTGGGCCAGCCAAGGCGTCCAGACTTTTAGGAAATTTTCGCCAGTGTCATTGACTAAACTTGTCAATTTTTCCATCTGGCATACGTACCAAATTCTGTTTCGAATTTTGGGGATAACAGGAATTTCACTTTGTTTCCATAATGCTGCAATCTCGCACCGCACGGCTGTAGCAAAATGAGCTATTAGTTTAAGAGTTGCTTTTGAGAAGCCCTGTCGTGCTCTTCACAGAAGGAAGAGCCCGGGATCAAATGGGATATCGAGGCCTAAAAGCCTCTGAAGCCAATTAATGATTTTTTTCCATAATGGAGTCAGCCGGGGGCAGGACCACACATATGTAACAGATCAGCGGTTTCTCCACACTGTCTCGGACAGAGTGGAGAACTACCGTTTACAAATTTGGATAGTCTAAGCGGGGTGAGGTACCACCTCATTAGGACCTTATATGCGTTCTCCTTTAATGTTGTGCAAATCGAGCTCTTAGCAGCTGCTGTTGCTATTTGGGTCCACTCATCTAAATCTAGGGTCTCCCCTAAGTCTGTTTCCCATTTTAGCATGTAACCTAGTTTGTGGGTGACTTTAATTCCAGAACCGATCACTTCTCTATACATCTGCGATGTGAGTCCCTTCGTATTAGTCTCATTCAGACAGAACTTTTCGAATGTTGTCAAAGGTGGGTATGGGGTTGAATTATTGTAGAAGGCTCTGATCTGGAGGTATCTATAAAATTCTGAATGTGGGATATTTTTCTCTTCTCTAATTTGTGCAAATGATATGAGTTTGTTGTCTACCACCAGATCTTGTAGTCTCAGAATATTATGCTGTTTCCAAATTTGAAAGTTAGCGCTAGGCATACCCGGAGCAAAGTGTGGGTTACCATAGGGGTGTCATCAGGGTTTGTTTGGACGTAAGTCCGCATCTAAATTTGGTAACATCCCAGATTGCTAATGAATTGGTCATTGAGGATAGCGGCTGCTGTATAGCGGATTTTCTTGCTATTTTTGGGGTCCATAATAGGTTGCTTAGTTCCAATGGGGAACAAGCTTTGCTTTCCAATGTGACCCATCACTTCAAATCAGGGTTTGTTTGCCATTGGGAGAGTTGACATAATTGGGCCGCTTGATAGTATGAAATTAAGCAAGGTACTGCTAAGCCCCCTTCTGTTGGGTGTTTCATTAGGGTCTGATTAGATATTCTAGGTTTTTTGCCCCCCCATATAAATGTAAAAATGGCGGATTGTAGATCTCTAATTTCCTTCAAATTTAACGGCACTGGGAGGGTTTGGAATAAGTATAAGATGCGTGGGAGAATATTCATTTTTATGCTATATATTTTTCCTATCCAAGAGATATTGAATTTCGCCCACCTTCTTATATCCTCCTTCAGTGTTTTAATTAATTTGGGATAATTTGCTTTATAAATTGATTTATATTCACTTGTAACAAATACCCCTAAGTATTTGATCGCCTTAGGTTGCCAGCGAAAGTTGAAGTTTAAAGAGATCAGTTTTTCTTCTGGTTTTGGAATGGTGACGTTCAGGGCCTCTGACTTTGACTGGTTTATTTTAAATCCTGAAATTTTGTTGAACTTATCTAATAGGCTGAAGAGGTTAGGGAGGGAGGTGAGTGGTTTTGACAAGACCATTAGCACATCATCAGCATAGAGGGCCATTTTGTGGGATTGGTTATCTACTTTGAGACCGGAAATATCCGGATTCTCTCTCACATGTGCCGCTAAAGGCTCCATGCACATGGCAAAGAGTAAGGGCGAGAGGGGGCAACCCTGTCTCGTGCCACTCTTGATCTTAAATATGTCCGAGGGGTAGCCTTGGTGCATCACTTTGGCTGTCGGACCAGTGTACAGCGCCATAATAGCTGATATTAATTTGTTCTCGAAACCAAATGCTCCAAGTGTAGCTTTTAGGTATGCCCAGTCGATCCTATCAAAGGCCTTTTCTGCATCTAGACTTAACACCATAATTTTTACTTTTTGTGATTTGGCTATTTCTAGCAGATCAATGGTTCGTCGGATGTTGTCTCCCGCTTGTCTATCCTTAATGAAGCCGACTTGATCTGGGTGTATTAGTCTAGGTAGGATCAGACTTAATCTATTGGCAATCAATTTAGCATAGATTTTGATATCCGTGTTGATAAGCGAGATAGGTCTGTAGCTTTTACAATCTAATGGGTCTTTGCCAGATTTATGAATTACTGAGATTGACGCTTGGAGCATGTTTTCGGGGAAGGGTTGACCTGCTAAGACCGCGTTAAACATTTTGAGCAGGTATGGGGCCAAAATTTTGCTGAATTTCTTATAATAGAGGCCCGAGAAGCCATCTGGCCCCGGGGCCTTCGAGGTCTTAAGGTTGTCTATAACTAGATCTAGCTCTTCCATGGTAAAATCAAGACTCAGTCGCCCTCTCTCCTCTTCCGTCAGCTTTGGCAGCTTTGAGCTCGAGAGAAATGACTCACGAGATGGTTCGGTATTCTGGTTATGTACTATTTTATCCCCATTATATAATTTCTCATAGAATGACTTGAATTCATCTACAATTACAGATGGATTGCCAGAGATAGAGCCTGAGGATCTTTTAATGGCTTGTATACTATAATTAGGGGGTCTGTGTCTCAGTTTGTTGGCGAGCATAGTATCTGGCTTATTTGCTTTATCGAAAAATTTCCTCTTTGACCAATTCAGGGAAATATCAGCCTGGGATGTTAATAGAAGATTTAGTTCTATTTTGGCATCTCTTATTGGTTTGAGTAGGTTGGGGTTATTGGATTGTTTATGCTTGTCCTCTAGGGTTTTCAATTTAGATTGTAGTGAATTTAATTTGTATTCACGTTCTCTTTTCTTTCTAGACGCTATACTAATTAGTATGCCCCTGAGCGTGGCTTTATGAGCCTCCCATAGGGATAGATAAGAGTCTACTGAACCGTGGTTCAATTGGAAAAATTGATCTATTTCGTTGGCTACTAATTGGGCGGTGAAAGGGTTTTTTAATAGGGCTTCATTACGTTTCCAGTTTGCTCTAGGTCTGTCCAGAATTAGCTGGGTGCACCGTAGCTCTATAGGCGCATGATCTGACCATGAAATATCATGGATCCCTGTATGGGAGATCTGCGGAACCAGTCTGCTAGAGATAAAGAAGTAATCGATTCTGCTATAAATTGAATGCGGATGGGAGAAGAAGGTATAATCCCTGTCATGGGGGTGTTGTTCCCGCCATATGTCTAACAGTTGTTTTTTTGCTAAACCCCTACGTAGGGCCTTTGGGATAGCCTTTGGGTAACGCTGAGTTTGGTGTGATCTATCGAGATTGGGATTTAGAGCTAGGTTAAAGTCTCCTGCTACTATTATGGGACCGTTGGCAATTGTATGCAGTTTGTTGAAAAAGGTCGTAAAGATTTGTGGATCTTGGTTATTGGGGGCATACAGTGTTGCCAATGTAAGTGGTTGATTATTTAGAGTGCCTACTAGGATTAGGTATCTGCCTTCCTTATCTTTGAGGGTTTTCTCTAGATGGAAAGGGCATTTATTGTGAAAGATGATGGCTACTCCTTGTTTTTTTGTAGTAGAAGAGGAGGTATAAAATTGTCGGAAGTGTTTGTCCAGGTATTTTGGTGTGTTCTTAGAGCTAAAGTGTGTTTCTTGGATTAGGATAATATCCGCCTGCCTTCTTTGATAGTCAGTGCAGGCTACCTTTCTTTTGTTTGGGCTATTGAGGCCTTTTACATTGTGAGATAATATAGTCAACCCCATGGCAAGATGTTTTGGAGGGCTAGTGTAAGTGGGATCTGTGTGTTATACAGAGTGGTGGAGTGTTGTACCTGCACATCCAGTGTCTTTGGAGTGAGTGCGTTGCTGAGACGGTCAATTATTTTGGTCAGATGTCGCGGCAATCCGGTGGGGAGGGGAGGGAGAGGGAAGGAAACAAAAAACATTAACAACATAAACAACAGTGGAGAGCCAATGAGGGTCAAAGACCCTTGTGGGTCTCTTGCCTTTGGGAGGGCAAATTGCCAGCAATTATCTGCACAGCCTGTGCAGTTGCCCCTGGTGTTTTGGGCATACTCCTCCCAGAGGACTTTGTGGCGTGTCCTAGAATAAGATAGGACATGCCATGTCGGCTTCATGACGATAGTCAGGGAAGGGAGAAGACTCCCCCTCGACTTTTGTAGATAATATAATTAGTGTGAACTTTGTATAACATTTTTTTTTTGTAACAGTGATATGTGTAATCACGGACCTTTTGAGCTGTTGATTTTGGGGACAAGGTAAACCAGAGAACAGCCGGGCGGACGCGACGGTGGATGTCTGGATTAAAGGGACAGCCACTTGTCAGGAGAGCAGCTCCTCACAGGGGGGGGATTTATACTAGGGAGGTCCCAAATGTGGGATCAGTGTTATTGCAATGCTAAAAAAGGCATTGATAATGGAGAGATCAATAGTTAGCACTTTTAGCTCACAGCCCCTCCCTTACCTGTCTCCCTCAGATATCACACATTATGTATAAAATACAGGAGGTAGGGGGCGGGAGCGACCTTTACTTTTACGTTAAATGATGGGAGAATTTACTATTTTAACATTGTTCATATAGTGTGTTTCACTTCACAGACAGACACACACACACACACAATCAGGGCCGCCAACAGAAATCATGGGGCCCAGGACAAATGAAAGGAGCAGGTCCGTCCCCAGCATGCAGGCCGCAGTAACTGCGTGTCGTTATCCTCCGTGAAAATAGTCTCTATCCAGAGGGGGTCTGATCCCAGACCCAGTGATCAGCCTGCGCAGCAGATGAGCTGTTCCTTGATCTAATCAAATAGCTAAAGGGGCAGATTACTTACTTATGGCCTGTCCCTGAAGTGACCACAAGCTGGGTCAAGGATAGTAATTATCTGGGGCCTATGTGGGTGACTAGCCTAGTGCAGGGGCTACTGCTCCCTACACCTACACCCTCACTTACCCAGCTCCCAGCTCCAACTAACTCTCTCCAGCGCGTGAAAAGTATCCATTTCCTGCTGCAGGGAATCCTCGAACCCCATTGGCTGCTCTGGGGCACCTGGTGAACATCTCCCTATGCCTCTTGGGAGTTGTAGTTCCCGCGGAGTCTATAGCTATTGCCACCGCGTGCGCGATTGAAACTGCGCATGCGCGACTTTAACAATGGACGCCAAACTCCCGATGTCCCTGCACTAGCGTGACTCACTGCGCATGCGCGCACTGAGTGCTCGCAGTCTGGAGCTCCGGCGAGGCCCTCGCCTCCCACCCCCACCCCCGCAGTATCTCCTGCACCTCGCAACAGCAACGGAGGTAAGGAGAGGGTCAATGGGATCCTAAGGGGTACCGGGGCTACACATATAAAAATACACCCTCACCCACCAATACATATAAAAATACACCCCCACCACCCAATACATATACAAATATATCCCAAACCCCAATAAATATATAAAATGCACCCCCAATAAATATAAAAATCAGACTTACCTTGGGGATGATCTCAGATCAGGCCAGTGGCTGCAGGGGGGGGCGGTGTGCAGGTGGCTGCAGGGGGGGGCAGTGTGCAGGAGGCTGTGGGGGGGCTGTGTGCCAGTAGCTGCGGGGTGGGGGGTGGTGTGCCGGTGGCTGCAAGGGTGAGCGGTGTGCTGGTGGCTGCAGGGGGGGGGGGCGGTGTGCCGGTGGTTGCAGGAGGGGGGGCGATGTGCCGCTGGCTGCAGGGGGGCGGTGTGTCGGTGGCTGCAGGGGGGTCGATGACTGGTTGGGGCCTGGCGGCTGGCGGTGCTGCGGGGGTGGAGGGGCAGTCCCCTCCTGTTGGTGGCCCTTCACACAAATCACACACACACAATCACATGCACACACAATCACACAAACAATCACACAAACACAAAATCACACACAATCACACACACACACACAATCACACACACAATCATACAAACAAACAGTCACACAAACACACAATCACACACACAAACACACACACATACACACAATCCCACACACAATCACACAATGACACACACAATCACACACAATCACACACACACAATCCCACACACACACACAATCACACAAACACTCACACACAATCCCACACAGGGCCGCCAACAGCACTATCTGCTGTTTTAGCGTCCCTGCACCCGGTGCCGTGTCTCTCAGCAGCGCCGGAAGTCAGCTGGGCTAAGCTTCCGGTGCGAGAGGGAGGTCCTGCGCGTGCACGAGCAGGCATTGTGGGACTGCCAGGTTCCTGCAGCGGGGCAGCGCTGGCAGCAACTGCTGTGACCTGCAGCCGGGTCCCCACCACACACCGGCCCCCCGCAGTTCCGCCACCCACTGCCCCCCCGCAGTCCCGCCAGCCGCCGACCCCCCACATTTCCACCAGCCGCCGGCCCCCACATTCCCGACAGATGCTGGGCCACCACCACCCACCGCCCCCCGCAATCCCGCAGCCACCGGGCCCCTGCAACTGCAAATATTTGTAGATGTATTGGGGGGAGTGGGGTATATTTGTAGATGTATTTGGGGGAGTGGGGTATATTTGTAGATGTATTGGGGTGATTGGGGTATTAGATGTATTGGGGTGATTGGGGTATATTATTAGATGTATTGGGGGTGGGGTGTATTTTTATATGTATTGGGGCGGTGGGGTGTATTTTTATATGTATTGGGGGGTTGGGGGTGTATTTTTATTTGTATTGGGGGATTTAAGTAAAAGTTACGCGCAAAAAAAATATTTCCGTGGTAGGTGCGCTATGGGTTGGGGGGGGGGGCAGCTCCTTTCTTTTGTTCTGGGCCCCATGACTTCTGTTGAGGGCCCTGATCCCACACACACACTGTCTGAGAGAGGGGGTTTGGCCCGGTATTAAAGGGGTTACACCCCATTTGGCCACTCCCTGCTCTCACCTGGGAGGCGAGTGGTTAACTGGAATGATTTCCAGTACTGTAGTTATGCCCCTGCTTCAGCACCAACTGTGTATCCCCCTGTGAATATGTATTGTTCCCATTCCAGTGTCTGCACCAACACCTACACTGGGATCTATGCGGGGGGGGGAGGGGAAGGATTAACGTTAATTTTGTGTTTATGGCCCTTTGTCCCTTTTCCCGCCTTTGCAGGCTCCATTTTGCAGTCTCTCCATAGGTCGCCATTACAGCCCATGTAACCCCTATGGAGATTCCGACGATTTGGGCCCATTCTCAGAGAAGACCTGCAGGTGGCGCCCGAGAGGAGGAGCGGCGGTTCCATATTGTACGTCAATGGAGCCATTAATTTCAATGGGAATTCCTCAACGCCGACCTCCAGGAACGAGTTGGCAGCCATCCAAACCGCAGACCGCAGAAGCGGATACAATATCTAAAAAAGAGCTTTTGATCACACTAGTTCAAGTTCAAATACAATTGGCGTGGGAAACTTAGGTTCTAGGGCACAAAGGAATAAAATTCTTTTTGCCCCTAGATCCTAGGAACCCCCACACTCGACCACCACCGGGTCCGAGAATGAAGGACCCCCGTAAAGGGTCGCACTTGCCGCGAGGGTCACACCATTTACTCTAATGGTAGCGGAGGTCCCATTGAATCCTATGGTGGCGCCGGCCCATGCATTTCCTATGGAGGCACCGGCCATATTGAATCTAATGGTGGAAAGACGCGTGGCTTTGAAACGGCTAAGTACGAAAGTGTGTAAAGGTAAAACCCATATCCTCGTTTCTGTGAGTACCAGAGGGCTGGGATTTTGGTAGCATGTAGTCACTGCTCCGGCATGACTGCGTGGCAATTTCCAGCCCTCTCTGATCAACCAGTCGGAGTATGGGTAAATGTGAAAAATAAGGTTTCCCCATTGACTTCAATGGCAGAGTTGCTCCATTGAAAGCCTATAGGGGCGGAGCCCATTGATTTCAATGGGAGAGTGAAACGCTGTGATTTCTTTTAGCTTATAGCGGAGAATCCTGCATTAAAGTTAATAGGGGCTTTTAACTTATTTTTGGTATCTCCGGTTCTGGGAGGTGTGGAAGGCTGATATTTGGCCACTATTGCAAGGGTCCTCCGGCATGAGGACCTGGCAAATTTCAGCCCACTCAGACCCACAGAACTGATTATTTTAATATGTGTAGATATTAAAGAATATACTGTTTTTCAAGGCTGGTATAAAAGGCCGGGAAAGTTACTGGCTCTTCTTTATGTTAATGTTCAGGAGAGCGACCCTTTGTCTACAACAGCCCCCATGATCAAAGACTTGACCACTCTGATTGTGTACAATAGGTCGGAGAAACGCAGAGCCTGAGTGGTCTGTAAGTGCCATAATTCACACTTACAGACAAAAGGGTTTCCTGACTAGATACAAGTCTGGTAGACTTTCAGGCACCCAAGGTTAGGGTATGGGACTGTGTAACAGGGGAGTAATCCCTGTTCAAGTAATGTGCCTTTAATCTAGCAGTGTGGTGGTTAACTGCTGGTAGTCAATTAATAAACACCACCTGCCTGATTTAGATTGCTTACAAAAGCCTGTCTGTTGAGACAGGAAGTGTGTCTCCTTAGCTCATCCCTGAGCTGAACTTGGGAGAGAGAGCAGAGATTGTCTTTGACTCTCACAACAGTCTTGAGCCCTGCCAGAAGAAACAGCAGAGCTGCTTACAAGACACAGGGAAAACTTCTAAACCTGAATGCTGACACACCCTGAGGGAAGGGAGCTGAACCAGAGAAGATTTTCCCTCCAAGGAACAGATAAGACTTTCATTCTTAAGAGACTTCTTATATCTGCTTATTTCATGCTATATGTTTTGGGGCTGGGAGACATGCTTAACTAAGGGAGTTGTGGATTGCACGGAATTTCACTAGAAATACTCCCAAGTGAATAGAAGCTTTGTTTCCCCCTTGTTTGGATGGTTTCCTAATGTTAAGGAAAAGGCACAATAAAGCCTTGTTATAATTTCACCTTATAAAGTCTCCAATTGTGTACCTCTGTGAACGTCCGTCTACAGGCTGAAACTCCATATAAACGAGTGTAAGCCCTATACCCAGTGTCTTTTGTGATGTCTTCATTTGTATCCTGTATTGCTGAATGAATTGCCAATTCTGTACCTGATTGCTTCATTGTCCAACCCCTAAGTAAGTGCTATTTCTTGTCTGTTATTTGTATCATCTTGTGTGTTCTCCTTCTTAAAGGAATAAACTATATTTATTATATCTAAGTCGTGTACAATTCAACCCAGATATTTAGAGTACTGTATATTATATCATATTACAAGTTACCGACACACACACACACACAATCACACAATAACACAATCACACACACACAAAATCCCACACAATCCCACACAATTCCACACACACAATCCATAACACACACACAATCACACACACACACAATCACACACAATCACAGTCACACACTCACACACACACACACACACACACAATAACACACACAGTCACACACACACAATCACACAGACACACACAATCACACAAACACACAATCACACAAACACACACAATCACACACACACAATCACACACACACACACACACACACACATAATCACACAAACACACACAATCCCCCACAGGGCCACCAACAGGAGTATCTGCTGGTTTTAGGGTCCTTGCACCCGGTGTCGGGTCTCTGGCAGCACCGGAAGTCACCTGGGCTAAGCTTCCGGCGCGAGAGGGAGGCACAGCACGCGCACGAGCAGGCATTGTGGGACTGACAAGTGCCTGCAGCGGGGCAGCGCCGGCAGCAACTGCTGTGACCTGCCGCCATGCACCCGCCACCCACCGGCCCCCCGCAGTCCTGCCACACACCGGCCCCCCACAGTTCCGCCAGTGCCTAAATGGATATCTATACTTCAAAGCGGCCCTCCCATACACATCCACGCGTCTTCAATCAGCACTTGGCTCTGCGCTCACAACGCCATCTTGTATCTGAAAACTACATATATACAGTTTGTATATATCCCTAATACTCCAGCCAGGGAATGGGCTGCAAAATGGGGACAATAAAGGTGATGCAGGAGAAAACACATCAGGATAATGCACATACATTTAACCCCTTCACTCCAAATGTGATTTAGGGTTAATCAGCCAGGTATAATGCCTTTATTAATGGCCTGATTAACCCTCTCATCTCCACAGCTATGCCTCGTGGTCCCCAAGAGTGTGACAGGTGTTGCATCCACAACGGTGGTGGAGGACTGTGTGACAGCATGGGCACAGTCAGTGAAATAGGTCTTAACCGCCGCTGGAGCACCCATAAGCCAGGTAGTCCCAAGAGCTGACACTCTAGTATCAGAGTCAGCTGAGCACAAAAGTGGCCAAGGGAGCAATCAGCTGAGCTGGTGTCGGAGAGTGAAACCCCAGGAAAGCCACTGTGCTGGCTGAGGATGTGCCACCCAGGTGCCATACCTCGTGGCCCCAAGATGGCAACTGGCTGTGTGTCCACAGGGCCACAGGTAACAGAGCAGGTCCAAACCCCCACTGGAGTGCCAGTGACTCAGGCACTCCCAAGGGCTGACACTCTACCATCGGATTGTCAGCTGATCTCCAGAGTGGCAGTGGGAGAAATCAGCCATGATTATCCTGGAGAGTGAACCCGAATGAAAGCCACCATGCTGGCTCAGGACGGCCCCACCCGGGTGCCCTGCCTTGCGTCCACCCGAGGGTGGAGGGCTGCATGTCCCACAAGACAGCCAGAAAAGCAGGTCCTAACCCCCACAGGAGTGCCGGTGAATCAGGCAATCCCAAGAGTTAAAACTCTAATACCCGAGTGTCAGCTGAATGCCAATGTGGCTGAGGGAGAGATCAGCCAAGCTGACTCTGGGGATAGTGCTTTCCTGCAAGCCAACATGATGGTGGAGAATGGTTCCACGCGGTGCCATGCCTCATGGTTGCCAAATTAGTGACCAACTGGGTGGCCATAGGAAAAGGAGCGGGTCCCAAACCCTGCCGGAGTGCCAGTGAACCAGGCACTCCCAAGAGCTGACACTCTAATACCTGAGTGCCAGCTGAACACCAATGTGGCTGAGGGAGATATCAGCTAAGATGATGCTGGGGATTGTGCCTTCCTGCAAGCCAACATGATAGCTGAGTATGGTGCCATGCGGGTGCCATGCCTCATGGCCACCAAAATGGTGACCAGCTGTGTGCCAGCATGGCCACAGGCAGTGAAGTGGGTAGTGACCCCTGCTGTAATTATGTGTGCCCCCTGAGCAAGTAACCCCAGTCTCGGGCAAGATACACCAGCTACAGAGAGGATGACCGGTGAGATGCTGTCCCCTGAACTCAAGCAGCCAGAAGCCGTGGAGCAGCAGCTACAGGAAAAGATACAGTCAGCGATTCCTGCAGCCCCTGCCAGCGACACAGCTATGGAGCTTCCAGACGGGCAGCAGTCAACCGCCATCAGGAGGACAAACCGATCTACAAAGATTTGTTTTTTCGTCCAGGTGTACCAGGCAATCGGCAGACGATCGGCCTGGTGGTCCCATGCAACAATATACTCCCGGGGCAGCCTGATAGAGTCTGGCCCAGGCACCGGTTCCCATGTACAGGGAGACCGGTGATGGTACATAAACAGGACCAAAGTCACAGAGAGCCACAGTTGGGCAGTTGCCCAGGCAGAGGTGAAGTCGGCACCAATTTCTACCAAGGTGGTTTATGCTCCCCAGCTTTTGGAGACCACCCCACAGATCATCGCTTCTCTGCTTTTGTAGCCCATGCGCATGTAGGACCTCGAAGGGACCAAGCCGGTAAGTCAGACCATGCCCGACCAGTGTCCCCATGTGTATAATTTTCCCCACTGTGACCTTTTTCCTGACTGTGTGACAGACAGGGAACTACCGGAGCTCAGTGAGTAGTAACGGGTGCAGGCAGATGCTGATTTTGCTGCCGACCATAGTAGGCATTTTGCCTGGGTACCAGCCCCTGGAGCTCCTGCTAGCTCAGGGACAGAGTGAAAAGGAATGTGATGCTGCAATAATTAGAGAGAGTTCCATCTATAGCGTATAATAAGCATAATAATCCAGATGACAATGGAGTGTCCAGGAGAGATGAATAAATATACAATTGGAAGGGATATGTGTCTAGTGGAGTCCACTTGACAACCACAGATTAAACACCGCAATAAACACCCAACCAAGTATAAACACTTCAGGAAATAAAGTGGCACAGGTATCCATATACATATATGACAGGGCACTGCGGCCCTTTACCTGTGTGCTTCTGTGGACATTCCAGACATCAGGGGCGTGCAGTCCATCCAAAGGTAGATCCAATCGAGAGGTTGTAGATGATGAGCAGCACAGCCAAAAGAATCCAACTTCCAACATGGCATCTCCAACTATCAGGGGAACTTGCCTGCATGCAGTGTGATTGTGACAAATCTATTACAGACTGCTTTTCCTGGTAATGTACAGGTTAATAAAAGCTTCAATCAGACTTAGAACTTTTGCAACTCATATTGACAGATTTATTATAAATCATTCTTCCTGGCAATGCACAGGTTATTAAGAATCTATATTAGTGTAGGGACCCTTGAAACGTGGTCTGCCGTGAAGTTTGGCTCAAGGGCTTACAACAATTTGGCCAAAATGTTAAACTAAAAGACCATTTTATTTATTAGAAATTTATACATGTATATTTAGGCACTGTACCGTATATAAGTTTTTCTGGATGTGCACTGAGCTTTGTCTGTGTTTTATGTTATGTCTCTGGTTTTAAATATAAATTGCCATGCTCAGTAGCACTCCTCTGTGAAACTTATATGCTTATATATATGTTGTGGGTATTTTGGGGGTTCAATTTGAGCTTGTAGGTGTTCTGTATGTTTTATTGCAGGCTAGACAAACAGTAGCAGGACTACACGAACGAACCTACGCATTTCGTGCACACAGC
Organism: Ascaphus truei; assembly: GCF_040206685.1. NCBI lineage: Eukaryota > Metazoa > Chordata > Amphibia > Anura > Ascaphidae > Ascaphus > Ascaphus truei. The sequence continues at coordinate 4,564,898 of NC_134486.1, read as the reverse complement.
ACGGTGTAGTCCTGCTACTGTTTGTCTAGCCTGCAATAAAACAGACCTTATTGCTATTTTTGAGTGCTCGCTTTTTTCCTTCTTTCCGGTCAAGTTGGAAGTTGGATTCTTTTGGCTGTGCTGCTCATCATCTACAACCTCTCAATTAGTTCAGAGACAGCAAGGGGCCAGTTTGTGGTTCCTTGGAGGTTTAGGGAAGGCTCTTTGGAGCAAGGGGAAACAGCTTCCCTAGCCCGCAGCTCCCCTCTGGGAGTGGAAGCGAGAGGCGTTAAGGAGACAAATGGTCCCTGCTATGGGTGAGCCAATCAGGACCCAGTGTACTGATTGCACGGTAGACCCCGGGGGTCAGCAGCCCTACCATCAGACTGAGTACAGTGTCTTGATGGAGAGGGAATGGGTAGAGAGGGAGGTCAGGGACATGCAAGGGTATTATAGGGATTTAGTGACCCACTACAGTGTTCTAACGGATTCCCTGAATAAGGTGACTGACCATAGGGCATTGGTGCTGGCAGCCTGGTTCCCAGAATGTGGACCAGCATTTCAAGGTCTGCAGTGGAACCTTGCCCTGTTGAACTTGGACAATGGAGGGGGCAATGGGTCCAACCATGCTGGAGGACTTTACCATCCAGAGAGACTCGATTTCTTCTCTGCAACCTCAATTTTTTTCAGGCTCATCAAGACACCTGATATGGTGACTGTCCTGGAGCCTTCATAATTGAGGGGGGAGGTGTGATGGTAGGGCGTGACATATGGAAAAATGACAAGAAAATAATCATAGTGTGTACTGTAAACACAACAACATAAAAACATAAAACAATACTAACAACATAGAACATGTAACACAGAAGCTGATGAAATAAAACTAATTTATTAAGACAAGGATGCCTGTTGCAGCGGGTCATCAGGGGTTAAAACCAGAAACCTACTTAGAACAGGACCGGAAATACAAGCGTGAGAACACCAGGCAATAACGAATTCCTCTGGACGAAGAAAAATCCTCTGCAGACACCTGCACAAGTGGGGGGTGATCGTACACTCCTCCCGTTGGTCGCAAGGAACCCAGCGAAAAGACCAGCAGATGCAGCACCACACAGGGACCGCTCCTACACGCGTGCTATGAGAAGATCCACCGCGTGACACACTTCCGGTTACTTCCAAGGCGCCGTGACCTCTGGCCCTGAGAATGATAGTAGTGCACAACCTGCACGAAATGCGTAGAAGGGTTGCAACCCTTTATTTTATGGCTTCCCATTAAAGAGAATACTTTTGCCAGACCTGCTTCTCCTTCATTTTTCCTGCTGTGCGCTGCACACACTCTGCATTGGATTCTCCTGACCTGGATACAGCTGCATGCTTTGGGGAGAGCTGCTGGGGATTTGTGAGTACTCAAACCTGGGGCCAACCCAATGAGGAGGGGGAAAGTGTCTCTGCATACTAACCCCCACCTTCAGGGTGTTCTAGAGCCCCTTCTATAAGTTTAGTACATTGATTTTTATTCATCATTTATTACCCAGTTTTGCTCTTTTCCTCTCAATAAATGGACATATTTTAATATAGGTTCAAGTATTTTGAGCACCATCCTCCAATCACATGTAAGCCCAGGAATATGGTTAAGATGCTAGCTAGTTTGCATAAAGTCCATAGATGGAGGAGGAGACGGGATGTCGAGAGGTGTTAGGGTGCTAAGTGATGGTAGGTTCAGGGATGCCAGGGTGTTAGAACAGGAGGGCACTGCAGTTATAATGGAGTACCCACGTCCTGGATTAACACAAGGCTACCCGACGGCCATTTGCCCTAAATCCAGACTCGGTGGAGTCTGAGCAGCGGGTGGACTCAATATGCAAAGAGGCAGAGGGGCCAGGTTAGCCCCCGCCCCATGATAAATGAGAAAAGGTGCCCGTTTGGCTTTTACAATACCGGCAAATCGGTGATTGGCTGGCAGGAGAATTCCTGCGCTCTGATAGGCTGTTGAGGTTAGTGAATGAGAGCCAGAAAGCTTAAGAGAGCTTGCAGCCAATGAGGAGCGCAGATTCCAAGAACCAAACCAACAGCGGCAAATTCAAAGATGCTCAGAACTGAATAGACGCGAGCCGGCTTCAAGGATTTCAAAAGAAGAAAGGTTTCTAAGTCCAGGTTTTGAGAACGTAGCAGTCGCGTCTGGCATCGCATGCAGAAAATAGTTCCAGGACTTTTTTGAGTACCTACCGGTCATTGGAAAGTGCTCTAAAAAGGTGATCTTAAGGAATTTCATTCTGGAAATGGTTTTATTCGTTAGCCCCATTCCCAGTAAGTGTGTTAATCTTGAATTTTGTAACTTTATGTGTCTGTCTTTTACGAGAAATAAATTACCATTTATTTTACCATCTTGTTTTGCTCAATCAAATGATCCCGGTTATAAAAAGGTGTTGTAGAACCTGGTCTCCTGTGACAATCATATATTATATAGTATATTATATTATTATTATTGCCTATACCCTATTGTAAACGCTGTATTATTTCTTACAGGTTTAACATAATTTATTACCGGGAAGTTTTGGGTATGATGTTTGCAATAAATGAAATAAATAATTCTTCAGATCTGTTACACAATATAACTCTGGGATTCAGTATTTATGACTCCTGTATGTCTCAGCTCCGGGCCATTGGGGGGACTTTGTCCCTGCTGTCAAAGAAGGTAAACCATTCCATTATGGTTGGGATCATCGGAGATTCAATGTCAGAATTATCGATACCCATCGCCAGGATTCTGGGCGTCCTCCACTACCCACAGGTACGGAGCACAGGGACACAGATTTATAAATAGAGTGAGAGAGTGAGAAAGTGAGAGAGTGAGAGTGTGAGAGAGTGAGAGAGAGAATGAGAGACAGAGAGAGAGTGAGAGAGAGAGAGAGAGAGAGAGAGAGAGAGAGAGAGACAGAGAGAGTGAGAGACAGAGAGTGAGAGAATCCGAAGGTGTCTTTCAGAGAGTTTTTGAAGTGAAACTTCTTTAGCGGTGTGAATGCATTTGATTGAGATGCAAGTCAGTGGTGACGGAAGTGACATCACTCGGGGCAGAAGAGGCAATAAGTGTTGCCAGCCTCCAGCATAAGTAGTCACCGCTGACACCAGCTGACACACACACACACACAAACACAGACTGACAAATACACACACTGACTGACACACACACACACTGACTGACACACACACAGACACACGTTACCATGCCCTGTCGCCTCTCACGGCTCCTGCGGGGGGAGGGTTGAGCGTGCTGCATCCCACGCAACACCACCGGAGGTAGGGGTTAGGAGGAAGGAAGAGCGCATGGTGCATGCACACACACGCACGTTACCGTGTCCTGTCGCCTCCTGCTCCGGTCCGGTAACAGGGGGAGCAGAGGGAGGTTTGAGCGTGCTGCGTCCCCTGCAGCACCACCAAAGGGGGGAGGATAAGTGCTGAGCGTGCGTTACCATGCCCTTCAGTTCTCCCTCGTGGCCCCGTACCTCTGCCGGGGGGCTGGCTACAGCAGGACAAAGAGCCGTGTCTTCAGCTCCGCCGGGGGTGGGGGGAGTCAGGAAAGAGAGGGGCAGGACACAGACAGAGAGACATACACACCACACACAGAGAGAGAGACACACATACACACACTGACTGGCACACATACACACATTAACTGACACACACACATACACTAACTGACACACACACTGACTGACACGTACACATACACTGACTGACACACATAGGGTGACTGACACACACACACACACACACACACACACACTGACGGCACATACATATACACGATCTGACACATACAATGACTGACTGACACATACACATACACACACACACACCAGTGATGCGCTGAACACCGCCCCCCTAGTGATGTGCCTATCCCCTCCCATTGAGCTGCCGGGCACCCCCCCATCTCCCCATAACTCTGCCGGGGGGCTGGCTGAAGCATGACACACAGCCCGCAGCTCCGCCGGGGGGAGATTCAGACAGAGCCCCCGTGTCTGCAGCTCCGCCGGGGGGAGATTCAGACAGAGCCCCTGTGTCTGAAGCTCCGCCGGGGTGGGGGGAGTCAGGAGAGATGGGGGGGGGCACCTGGGCATCCAATGTACTGTTTCTGTGAGTGCCGCCATCTGCTGCTTTGTTTTTTTTTTAATACTTGTATATACAGTACCTGACCAGGCTGAATAACACATCTTTTAAAATAAGAAACAGGAAAATAATCAGGGAATGCAAGCTTCTGGTTAATATATACACAGCCTGCTATTAATACAACTTTCCCTTTTTCAGATCAGTCATGGAGCGATTTCTTCAGAGTTGAGTGACAAAGTAAACTTCCCATCTTTCCTACGCACAGTGCCTAGTAATATGTTTCAGAACATTGCTCTTTCTCAACTCATTGACGTGCTTGGTTGGACTTGGGTGGGAATGCTGGTTGCGGACAATGATATGGGGGTGCAGGGTGGGCAGGTTATCCAGGCTGGGATAGAGAAGAGTGGAAGCTGTGTGGCTTTTCTTGAGAAGATCCACATGAGCTACTCCCAAAGAAAGATCCAGAGAGTGGTAGATGTCATTAGGCAAAGTTCTGTTAATGTGATAGTCCTCCACAGCACTGAGCTCCATGTAATTTCTCTGCTAGATGCACTCTATGATGGGGGTGTGACTGAAAAGATCTTCATATTATCTGCTTCCTTTGAACTTACTCCTGGGCTCTTCTCCAAAAAGGCCTGGAGTGTGTTAAATGGGACCATTGGTCTGATTCCCAAAACAGGAACCATGCCGGGCTTTGAGGACTTTCTCCATAACCTGCACCCATCCAGGTACTCTGAATATCCCTTCATCAGGCTCTTCTGGGAGAGTGCGTTCAACTGCAGGTGGCCAGAAGAGGAAGCAAGAGAGGACACATTAATTCCAATATCAAAGCAGGAGTGGGTTCTCTGCACCGGGGAAGAAGAACTTGGGGAGCTGATCCCCTCTTTATTTGAGATAAATGATCTCAGCTATACGTATCATGCCTACCTGGCGGTGTATGCCTATGCACATGCTCTGCACATGCTCCTCATGTGCCCGGCAGAGAGAGGATATTTACAGGAGGGAACGTGTGGTAATGTCAATGACATCCAACCTTGGCAGGTAAAGGAAATATCAGATATTCCAAATACACTGCTGGACTATACCACAAGCACCACCGACTGTGCTCCGTCATCCACACTTACCCCATCCATGGAATTCTTTACACTGCTTATTCAGCTGTACCTATGTAATACTATATACGCGTAGTCCCTTATAACACTCCAAAAATATCTATTTTACCTCTTTCTGTGGTTTAATGTGCTATTGTAGCATTTACCGGCTAATTTTAATATTTTCTTTTAACAATTTCAAATTAAAACCAAACAAATTGAGTTTTAGCAAAACCAGAACCAAATCCAATACAAACATTTTTTTTAGAACTTAAACAAAAACATGAGTGAAAGTTCCCAGAACAGGACAATGACTCTGTGTCATCTATAGCTATACGTCTCACAGAATATATTTAGTGGGTGGCCTGTAGTCCTAGTATTACTGTAAGGGATTTAGCAAACAATGGTTTCCCATTGGTTATCTCTATAGTACAGTAAGTCAGTCCCGATTCTGTACATCTCTGTCACATCTTGCACCGTACAGGACATTCCCTTCTCTAAACCCGCTCCAGACACATCCGGTCCTTTTTAAGCTGAAGTGAGCGGAACAGTAATAACAGTTTGGCTGTGCCATGGATTTATACAATCACTGCATTATACTTTATATTCTCAGAGTCATTGATCATTATTGGTGTCATTATATTTATTCAGGTCCTTCACTCTCTGAAGAAAGTCAATTTCCAAACCAAGACCGGAGACAGAGTGACTTTTGATATCAATGGGGACATCCCTGCTTTCTATGACATTGTGAACATTCAGATACACAACAGCAGCTTCAACCTGGTGAAAGTCGGGAGATTTGACCCAGAAGCACCTGACAAAATTACTATAAACATCAGCGCCATTCTGTGGAAGGAGACATTTTCCCATGTGAGTGTTACCAAGCCTCATCCTCCATTTCTACTGGATATGATAGAAAATACTTGTTATGTCATTAAAGATTCAGGGACCATGACATTATTTCCAGCCAATCACATGTTATAATGATAGATTTATTTTGAGTAACTATGGCATTCTGGACTGAAAGGTACAGATTAAAAGTGCTATAGGTAATTTTCATATCAGTGTTATCCTACGAGGAGAAGTATGATGGGTCATAGGATGTTTCTGTATCTGTGTCCCTGAGGTGGGAAGGGCAAACTCAATAATCCCTCCAAACCTTCCATCTATTACTGGGGTATGGGAGGCAGAGAATCCGTCCATTTCAATCAAAACTCCATAGTTCCCTCCATTCTCCATGTCATTGTGAGGTGAGAGGAACAGACTCAATAGACTTTCCTTTTTAGGGGTTGAGAGTTTTATTATCTGTGAACACATACAGTATTCTGCTCCTGAGCTTTGGAGACCAAAGCACGAAACACATGATTTTACACATTTTGGCATGAAATTGTAGTTAAAGACGCTGTTAGACATTCCTCCATAATACCTGTATAACACCCCTTCCCTCCTCCTAAGGGAGATTTGGCTGATACAGATGTTATGGTCCTAACCTGTTAGGCTTATAAGGGCCTGAGCCTATGCTCTTGGTGAGCCTGGGGTGGCTGGTGCAGTGCCTAAACCCGTGAGGATCCGTGCTTTGGCGGGACAGCCCCTCACGGGAACAGGCATACGATATGGTATTGTAAAGGATAAGTGCGCTACTAAATTTAAACTCAAATTGAAAAAATAAGTGTAACAAGTGACATCAAAAAGTAAAAATATTAATTCCCTCAAAAAATTCCCAATTGTGAATAAAGTAAAAAGTGAATTGACATACAAAACCGTGTATGGTCTCAAGGAGCGTCTGCAGCTGTAACTAAAGGGAATCAAAAACAAAAGAGACAGCTCAATACGCTCATCCTGAAGTAAGTCAAAACAATATTACTTTGATAAAGGGTAAATATTCTGCGTACATAAAATTGGTAGATCATAAGCATGTCATGTGCTCAACACATATGTTACCGAACATCGGATAAAGGAACTGGTCAGGAACGGGACCCTTAGATGAACAACCGTAGGCGATCTCAGGGTGGCATCTTTTCCCCTCACAGATGGTGCCTTCTCGTACAAACAGCTATATCAGTCCATTCTGGAGCATGTGCTTCATCAGAGAAACCCTCCCACGGCAGGTCTAAGGTGTGGAACACACCAGGTAGAAAAAAGTCCTCAGTCCGAGAGAAACCTCTCTCTGTTTCCCTCAATCCGTGACGGTAAGTACACGGAATCACAGGACCACAGAAGTAGTCAAATCCACAGATCACATAGATGTTCGTATAATCAGTAGTGGAAGCCCCAAGCAAACACAGTCTGTGCAGTGCAGCAGTCAGCGACGTCACAGCTTTTAATCCGCTAGTAGGCGGTTCGCCAGCTGAGCGTTATACTGAGCTGATTTACACAAACACACGGTGTTATAGCTTCAAGGTAGCTTAAAGGCTACAAATAGCAGAATAGGAATAAAATCCATTATCCTATGCATTTCGTAGCTGTGCAGACACTTCTTCGTGGAATAATTGAACACTAATACTCAGAGACACTGAGGCGGGTATGCACTAAGCTCAGAGGTTTTGCGCCCGATTGGAACATTTTTACTCGGCCGGTAAAAAGTGAAGCCAAAGGCGCAATTCTCTAAGAAGTTCAGCGCGTTTTGGTCCAACCGAGCAAAAATATGCAAGACCGGACAAGCTGCTTTTTTCCCTGCTATAGCGCTTACATTTCTAAAGCGCGATGGCTGATAGAAAAAAACAGCCTGTAAGAACTGCATGGAAACTCTGCGTCTCCATGCATGGCCGTACTGTACAAATATACATTATAATAATATTTTACCTTTATCGCCCCTGTGTTTTTGTATGTTCCTATGGATATACATACATACAGGGACACTCAATGGTTGTTTTGGATTTTTATTTTTTATGTAATTGAATTATTTTGGACACCCATGTATTGCCCCTGTGTTTATGCATCTCTTCCCCTGTAAATGGTGTTAACCTTCTGATTTAATTCTGACTAACCTTAATACTCACCCACAGGTTAAGCATCCCAACAGCCTGCACTCATGGTTACTGTCCCACACTCAGCCACTCTACCACCTATTGTGGCCAAGCACTGCCATCTACAGCACTTACTCCCTCACCTGTCTCTGTAAATTCCCCATCAAACCTCTTAGATTGTAAGCTCTTTGGGGCAGGGATTTCCTTTTCTGTTGTCTATTTTTGCTGCACTTACAGAGGCGACACATTTAATCCTTATTCGGCTAGTTCCGCAAGCCGGGAGATTTTCCGGCTTGCTAGCCAAATCCCCCTCGGCGTGCCGCGCGTCACCGATGCGCGGTCACGCTTCATCGGGTGCCTGCGCCCCCTGCACGCGTGCCCAGGGCTCCCCGAGGCAGTCCTGGTGTCCCGCGATGTGGGGGACGGCGGTGGGGGGTTCCGGGGACCCGGCGGACCCAGAGAGGGGAGGGAGAAGCCCCGATCGGAGGACCGCTCGTCCGAGGCTTTGGCGCGCGCACGGGACACCCCGGCACGCACCTGGTTACTGTCACGGCCGAGACCGGGTAAATGTAAGAATAAACTGGCCGCGACAGTATTGTTTCAATTTTATTCCCTGTACTGTATTCTTTGTGAAGCGCTGAGTACACTTTTGGCGCTATATAAATAAAAATATACATATATACATACATACATACATTCATACATACATACATACATACATACATACATACATACATGTATGTCCCTATAGATATACAAACATACAGGGACACACAATGGTTGTTTTGGATTTTTATTTTTAATGTAATTGAATTATTTTGGATAACCATTTATTGCCCCTGTGTTTATGTATGGCCCTATGGCTATACATACATACATACAGGGACAATCAATGGTTGTTTTTGCAAATGCGTGTTTGCCTTGTTTAGATGTATTTTAAATGTAGTTTGCTTGTCTGTTTAGAAATGTTTGTGCAATGTAATTTTCTTTTTATTTAGTTAAATGTATTTTTTAGTGGTGTTTTCAATAGTTTATTTTTCGTAGTTAGATTTTGGCTGATGGTGGCTATTTTAACTTTCATTTTTTTCATAATGGTTTGGTTTTTGGTCTTTTAATAGTGAATGGTGTCATTTATTTTGGATTGGATTAATTTATTGTTGGTAATTTATTTCTGTTTACTTCTTGCTTTATTTTTATGTTATTATTGTTTGGATGGCATTGGATCATGTTTGTAATTGTTTCTTTTTGTTTCAGCATTGACTGGCATAGTGCTACATGATGCACAGATTATTTGCAATATGTACCCACTGTACCATTCAATTGTTTGATTGCCATTTGTTATATATTTATTTGGCTATGTGATGTTTTTATTTTGATATGTGCTGTGTTTTTGTTGCTATGTGATGTTTTTATTTGGGCATGTTTTTGTAATCCTTAAACATTTCTTTGTATATTGGTTAATCATGCCCATATTATATATATTATATATGGGCATGATCTACCCACTGTACAAATGAATGGGTAAAGGGTGGGGGTAGTTGCCTGGGTGGGTATCAGGGCAGGGTGGGTTAAACCCTTAATTACTTTCATGGTTATTAACCACTAATGTGATCAAGGGGCTAGGGGACATTAGAATGTATTTGCAATGTATATTTTTAGCAACGGAGGACAGGGACCTTGCAGTATCTTGACGAGGATGCACATCATATTGGCTGTGGTAAGTAGAACTGTATTTATTTACTTTATTTATGCTGGTTAATATGTTTAATAATGGGCAAATAATCTATTATCCATATCTGTATAATAGTTATTTTGCACATTACAATACTGTATGTGCTTGGTGGTGGGGGGGGGGGTTGATTTATTTAAACAGGGTTGGTACCGCAGGGCTGCGAGGACCTATGGAGACACCTAAGGACCCCCAGATGCCCACGGGTACCACCCGAGGACTCCCGGATGCCCACAGGTGCCACTTGTGGAGAAAAACTGGGGTCTCACAGCTGTGGGGGCCCCACAGACCCACAAGGACCACCTGAGGGCCCCAGACCCCAATGGGAACAACCCAAGGGTTCCCAGACACCTTTGGGGATGACTCGGGGACCACCAGACACCAGTGAGACCACCCGTTAACCCCATTGGGGCACACGGTGACCCACAGGTACCACATGGAGGCCCATGGCGCCTAGCGGGGACCACCCGGTGGCACCCAGACACTAGGGGCCTGTGGACACCCATCAGGACCACCGGGGACTCCCATCGGCCTGGGGTATTAAGCCTGTATGTAAAATAACAAATCATGTTTTTATGGGAGGGCACATCTGGTGTATTGTTTATTAAATTTGGTAATGTTTATTGCGGGGCCTAGGAGGTGGGTAGTGTGGCTGTTCTGTGTATTGTTTTTATTGTGGCAAGCGGGAGTGAGTGAAAGGGGTATTGTCCCCAAGAAAGGGTGGTTAGGCCTCCCGGGTGGGTAGTGAGGGAGGGTTGGTTAACCCCTTAATTACTATACCGGTTACTAACCGCTAAGGTGATTAAGGGGTTAGGGGACATTAGATTGTCGCTTATAATTATTGTGCATTTTTTGCAGCACTGGAGGGCATGGACGGTGATGAGGATGAGAACGGCCTTCATCGTGGCAGCCTGGCAAGGGTGAGTGGAATATTTATGTACTTTATTTATTCTGATTAATGTATTTCAAATGGGAAAATGCACTATTATCTACCGTATTTTCTCGATTGTAAGACGCAGGTTTTTTCCCTTTTTCACGTGGCTGAAATAGGTCTGCGTCTTACAATCGATGTACTGGGAAAAAAAAAAAACAGCCAGGGGGCGCTGCTGGAGATGCCTGTCGGTTTTCTGTATGCAGCAAAAATGTCTGCGATCATAGGCCCCCCTCCTCCCCCTCGTGCAGAGAGATATGCTGCAGATGCCGGCCGGGTCTTAGCATAACAGCATAGTTGCGATCACAGCCCCACCGCCCTCTGTGCAGAGAGATCATGGCCGCCCCCCACCATGAGGTGCAGAGAGTTCAGTGGAGATCCCACGGACAGGGGTATGTCTTCACAGCAGCCCCCCTCCCCCTGTCAAATCTCTGCATGAGCTGCACTTGCAGAAGAAGATGTGTGTGTGTGTGTGTGTGTGTGTGTGTGTGTGTGTGTGTGTGTGTGTGTGTGTGTGTGTGTGTGTGTGTGTGTGTGTGTATATCTGTGTGTGTATATCTGTGTGTGTGTGTGTGTGTGTGTGTGTGTGTGTGTGTGTGTGTGTGTGTGTATGTACATCTGTGTGTGTCTGTCTGTCTCTGTGTGTGTCTGTCTGTCTCTCTGTGTCTCTCTGTGTGTGTCTGTCAGTCTGTCTGTGTGTGTGTGTGTGTGTGTGTGTGTGTGTGTGTGTGTGTGTGTGTGTGTGTGTGTGTGTGTGTGTGTGTGTGTGTGTGTGTGTGTGTGTGTGTGTGTGTGTGTGTGTGTGTGTGTGTGTGTCTGTCTCTCTGTGTGTGTGTCTGTCTCTGGGTGTCCTTCCATTCTCTCTCTCCCCACCCTTCCTATCTCTCTCCCCCTTCCCTTCTATCGCTCTCCCCCCCTTCCCTCCTATCCCTCTCCCCCCCTTCCCTCCTATCCCTCTCCCCCCCTTCCCTCCTATCCCTCTCCCCCCCTTCCCTCCTATCCCTCTCCCCCTTCCCTCCTATCCCTCTCCCCCCCTTCCCTCCTATCCCTCTCCCCCCCTTCCCTCCTATCCCTCTCCCCCCTTCCCTCCTATCCCTCTCCTTTTCTCTCCTCCCCATCTCCTTTTCTCTCTCCCCCTCTCCTTTTCTCTCTCCCCCCATTCCCCTCTATCTCCCTCTCTCTCCCCCTTCTCCCCTTCCTCCTCTCCTTCCACCCTTCTCTCCCCCTTCCCCCTCTCTATCCCCCTCTCTATCTCCCCTCTCTCTCTCCCCCCCCCCTCTCTTTCTCCCCCCAGAAAAAAACTCTGCACATTTAATATAATGTTTTTTTCCCCCAAAATTTTTTTATTAAATCAAGGGTGTGTCTTAGAATCGATGCCGTCTTAGAATCGAGGAAATAGGGTATATGTTGATAATAGTAATTTTGCCCATTACTGTAATGTTAGGGGGCAGGGGGAGGGCGAGGGGGGTGTATTTTTTTTAAAGTATTGTTTCTTTTTGGGGGCACACCGTTGTTACTGCAGGCCAGGGGGAACCCCAGACACCCGCAGGGACCCCCGGACTCCTGCTGGGATCACCCGTGGACCCACGCGGACATCCGCCGGGGACACCCACCGGCCTGTTGTATGGATGGTGTGCCTGAGAAAAAGTAAACAAAGTCCAGCTTCTTTTGCGCCTGGCTTTAGCTGGTGCGTTTTTCCGGCGCGCTTTCAAAGCACGATTCACTTAGCGCTGTTTAGTGTATCCCGCAGGCTGGCAAAAATCGGCGTGTTTGCCGTTTTCTACCCGATCGGGCGGATTTTGCCACAGGGCTGGAACATGCATTTTAAGGCCGATAAAGCGCAGTTAGCTTAGAGAATCGCGCTGCACGCTGTATCGGCTTTAAAAGGCACTTTGCGTTCTTAAAACGGCTTAGCGGAGCTTAGTGAATCGCCCCCTCTATACCTGCCGGTCTCCACGGAATTGGCTGGACTAGTTAATCATGGCCAGCCAATCGCATTCGCATAGGCGACATCTGTGTCAGCTGAGGCATAATACCATTTAATACATAAAATAGTACATTCATTTAAAGAAATATAAAAATAAAAATAAACATATGACACTCAAGGAGTCTGAAATAAGAGAGACAGATATATGAGGAGAGCTACCAATGCCAGTATAATCAAGCTTCTCGATATGAGAAGGATGAAGCAAGCACATATTTGCGTATAAAAATTATAATATATTAAATACCGTGAACATAAATAATACCACAATTGCAGAGATATTTTGCCAGGAACAAGAAACGTTGCTAATACAGGGACCAGACATCTACAGTTGTGTGAAAAAGAAAGTACACCCTCTTTGAATTCTATGGCTTTACATATCAGGACATAATAACAGTCATCTGTTCCTTAGCAGGTCTTAAAATTAGGTAAATACAACATCAGATGAACATGACATATTACACCGTGTCATGATTTATTTAACAAAAATAAAGCCAAAATGGAGAAGCCGTGTGTGAAAAACTAAGTATACCTTATGATTCAATAGTTTGTAGAACAACATTTAGCAGCAATAACTTGAAGTAATCGTTTTCTGTATGACTTTAACAGTCTCTCACATTGTTGTGGAGGAATTTTGTCCCACTCTTCTTTACAACGTTGCTTCAGTTCATTGAGGTTTGTGGGCATTTGTTTATGCACAGCTCTCTTAAGGTCCCGCCATAGCATTTCAATCGGGTTGAGGTCTGGACTTTGACTGGGCCATTGCAACACCTTGATTATTTTCTTTTTCAGCCATTGTGTTGCAGATTTGCTGGTGTGCTTGGGATCATTGTCCTGTTGCATGACCCAATTTTGGCCAAGCTTTAGGTGTCGGACAGATGGCCTCACATTTGACTCTAGAATACTTTGGTATACAGAGGAGTACATGGTCGACTCAATGGCTGCAAGGTTCCCAGGTCCTGTGGTTGCAAAACAAGCCCAAATCATCACCCCTCCACCACCGTGCTTAACAGTTGGTATGAGGTGTTTGTGCTGATATGCTGTGTTTGATTTTCGTCAACGTGGCGCTGTGCATTATGGCCAACCATCTCCACTTTGGTCTCGTCTGTCCAAAGAACATTGTTCCAGAAGTCTTGTGGTTTGTTCAGATGCAACTTTGCAAACCTAAGCCGTGCTGCCATGTTCTTTTTAGAGAGAAGAGGCTTTCTCCTGGCAACTCTTCCAAACAAACCATACTTGTTCAGTCTTTTTCTAATTGTACTGTCATTTACTTTAACTTTTAACATGCTAACTGAGTCCTGTAGAGTCTGAAATGTAACTCTTGGGTTTTTTGCAATTTCTCTGAGCATTGCACGGTCTGACCTTGGGGTGAATTTGCTGAGACGTCCACTCCTTGGAAGATTGGCAACTGTCTTGAATGTTTTCCACTTTTGAATAATCTTTCTCACTGTAGAATGATGGACTTTAAATTGTTTGAAAATTGCCTTATAACCCTTCCCTGATTGATGGCCAGCAACAATTGCTTCTCTAAGATCATTGCTGATGTCTTTCCTCCTTGGCATTGTGTTAACACATACCTGAATGCTCCAGACCAGCAAACTGCTAAAACTTTGGCTTTTATAGAGGTGGTCACACTTGCTGATGATCAATTAATCAAGGGCATTTGATTAGCAGCACCTGTCTGCTACTTAGCATCTTAATTCCTATGGAAGCAGTAAGGGTGTACTTAGTTTTTCACACATAGCTTCTCAATTTTGGCTTTATTTTTGTTAAATAAATGTCATGTAATATGTCATGTGTTGTTGTTTATCTGAGGTTGTATTTACCTAATTTTTAGACCTGCTAAGGAACAGATGATTGTTATTATGTCCTGATATGTAAAACCATAGAATTCAAAGAGGGTGTACTTTCTTTTTCACACAACTGTATGTCCTCATTTAACCCTTTTGGAGAGAGGGTGTCCAATTTATGAATCCAGAATACCTCCTGGGCTGACAGGATTTTAACGCTATCCCCTCCTGTTGCAAGGAACATGTTTAATACCTTTAAAGGTCATTGAAGAGGGGTCTTTATTGTGATGTGACGCGAAATGGCGGGACAAACTATGTTTATCTAAACCATTTTTGATGTTTCTAATGTGTTCCTGAATACGTATCTTCAAGCTGCGTTTAGTTCTACCCACATATTGGGAACCACAAGCACATTCAGGGCCTCTTGCAGTGAGAGGCGAAAAAAATAATCGGCAGGGTTTTGAACTCGCCATGTTTTTGCCGAGTTGCTCTCACGGTATGCAGAAAGGCCCGAATACCTGTGAGAGCAACATTTTCATAAATGGCGAGTAGCCGGCGGTGAGATGCTCGTCTCTCCGAGAAATTTTGAAATGGCGTGGCGTTCTCATCAATGTTATCGTGGCGTTGGGCGAGAATCTCGCGAGACAATCAATTTCTTGATTGAGCGGCCTATTTAAAGGCTGTATTTATTTCTAATCTTTCTCTGTGTTGTTGGGAGAGAGAGATGGACAGAGCTAGGCGTTTGGAGGATTATTGGTTGATATAGTTGGGTGTTTTGTGATTGATTTGTTGTGTGTTGTTTTGTTTTGTTTACCTATTTTTGTTATTGTCAGTTTGAAAGTGTTTAGTGAGCTTGAAGTTTAATTTCTTTACCTGTTATTTGTGAGTGCTAGAGCTATGGACGGGAGGCATGGGAGACAGAGGAGTGATGCTGGGGTGACTGGTGGGGCTGAGGTGAGTGGTGGTCGTATGAGTAGGCGTGGGAGTGCACGTGTGAGTCAGGGGTGTGATGCTGGGGTGAGTGCTGTTGGTTGGGGAAGTGCTGTTGGTTGGGTGAGTGGTGGTGGTGTGGTGTCTGGTGGTGGTGTGGTGAGTGCTGTTGGTTGGGTGAGTGGTGGTGGTGTGGTGTCTGGTGGTGGTGTGGTGAGTGCTGTTGGTGGGGTGAGTGGTGGTGGTGCGGTGTCTGGTGGTGGTGTTGTTGGTGGCGATGGTGGCAGATTCCTGCAGTCTCTTCCATTGGAGGAAGGGGAGTCCAGCCAGCAGCAACCAAGCTCAGTGGTTGCAGGTGCTCGTAAGAAACGTGTACAGGGGCCCAGAAATTTTCATTTCAACGAGGAGGAAAACTGAGTACTTGTGACTGGTATTTTGGACAATTATGACCAGCTGTATGGGCATTTAGTAGATAAGAAAATCATTGCCATGGAGTATAAAAACGTCTTTGCCCATCAATGATGTAACATTTCGTAATTTACATAGAACGTATATTTACATATATTTATATCATTGTTGATTTATACACACCTTATCATTGAGTGTTTACAACGAGGATATGAATCGAGGAAATTTTCAATTGTATGTTCATTTTACAAATTCTCATGCGTCAATAGTTTTGTATGTTACCACATTTTTGGATTCTTCGTGTGCCACACATATTTTAGCTCAAACACCATGTTAAAAAAATGTTACAAGAGTTCCTTGTGGGAATGACAAAAAAAAACGTGTGTGGGAAAGCATTAGAATGTCTGTTTCCGCCTATGGCAATCAGGTCAGGACCCATAGCAATTGCCGAAATAGGTTTGATGACATCAAAAGACAGTTGAAGGCCAAACTCCAAAGTTCTCGTATGCATGCTTCAGGCACTGGAGGAGGGCCTTCCCCCCACCCCCCCCCCCCCCCCCTGTAACGTTAACTTCATTGGAGGAGCAGCTGAGGGATACATTTTTGCCTGTCGTGCTTGAGGGCTTGCCTGGTGATAGGGATATCAGGGGGTTGGATCACCCATTTCCCCCAGGTCAGTACTTTTATAGGAGTACACGTTTTGTTTAGAAATGTTCAATATAATTGGTACAAACGAAAAAATATTATAACATTGTTTGTTGTATTAGATTGACAATGTATTTTGTATGTGAATATAATAATACTTAACACATACTGTTTATATACACTCTTAGAATTAACTGTATTACACATCCCTTCGTACAAATCTGCATTCACATAGTATGTTGTAGCATTGACATCGTATATTTCCTTATGCTAACATGTCTAAAAAATTTAAGATGTAGCAAATACAGATGCTGATTTAAATATCGTATCTACAAATCGGATAATTAATTATATAGTCTTAAGTACTACCACTTCAGATACTGTTATGTTTACATATTTGACATTATTAACAACTGTTTTCTCTAACCACCCACCCATAGTCTCTAAGTCAGGGGTAACAGGAACAGGTAAAGGGAACAGTAAGTCAGTCACTGGTCACGACTCAGTAGTCTGGCTTACCTGTCTGGTCTCCGCAGAGGCCACTGGAACCGTTGGTCCCAAATGCAGGGGGACAGAGGTTGATTCTGCTGTGATCCCTGATGACAGGCTCTTAGGAATCACCGCAACAGCAGGCAATTACGCAGCAACCACACAGATCACAGGCTCCAGGCTATTGCTAAGGCGCACCTCAGCAATTACCCTGGACAAATCCCCCACCTCCCTCATGCCCTGATTGGCACCCCCATCCAAAACGATCTGGTCACCCTGGAAGGACCGCAGCCCTCCATCAGGCATGGTTCTTTGCACCCCGGTGCCCGGGAGCAAATCTTCTGGCTGCACCAGAATGACAGCAACACCCAAATCTGCTTGCTGGTCACCATAGGTAACCCTCCGTGGGTGCCTGCTCAGGACATCCGCAGGCTGCACCTCGATTGATGCACGTGGACATCCTCTGCTCACTGCTGCTAACTCTGAGGTGACAAAAGCAGCATCTGCCTGGGACATCCCTCTTGGTTGTGGCTCCATGGCTGTGCTCTGTTCCTATGTGTGGGCCAGCCCAAACTGGGTTACTGGCCCTGCAGCTTGTGAACGTTGCCCCTGATTGGGTCCCCTAGACCGCTCATGGTCCGGGCAATGTGGCCGGACGTGGCCCACCTTGTGGCAATGATAGCAACGTCTCTCAAGCTTGAACTCCCCAGTATAGGGCGTGTTGCGGCCCACTGTATGTTTGGGAGTCCACTGAGGTGCAGACTGGTCCCCCCTAGCCGGAATGACTGCCTCTCTGGGGACTGCTGTTTTATTCACCAAGGCTCTGCTGGTTACATATTCATTTGCTGGCTCGGCTGCTTCCACAGCAGTTACTCTGGGAACGTCCTGTTCCCTGCTGACAAGGTGGGAGTGTTGGCTCCTTCCAAGTGCTGTCGACAAGAGCTGTACCCGCTGTTCATAGCTAACCCCTTCTCCCCAGGCGGTAAGGAGTGCAATGAGTCCAGAGGTAGCAAGTCTGGTCGCCGCAGTGACAAACCCATCTGCACCCCCTGTCACCACGCCACCCTCTTCAAGGTGGTCACTGACATCCTCCCCCTGTCCTTGCAGCCCCGGAGCTGGAGGGACCTCCTGCACTCTGGGCTGGGTACCGTCTGCTGCCAAAGCAGCTGGTGGGGCCATCCTGCCCTTATATTCTTCTAAGTCCTCCCCCAGCTGACTCTTGGACCGACTGTCTGTCGTGAAACCGTACTCCACACATCTCTCTACTATCTGCGCCCGGTTCAGGTACAAAACCCTCCTCAGCGTGGACTCATGGTGCCACTGGGGTATGGGTCCAGAGGCCAGTGATTTATCTTGTGCTCTTTGGAAGTGTGTGTAAGTTGCCACTTGTCTGAGGAGCTCGCAAGCCGCGAGGTCCTCACTATATTACAGAGCCCCACAGGAAACTGCAATATAGGATCAATCAGTATCCCACCACGCTGCCAGCAGTTTTAAATGCCTGTCACGATGGACACACTTACTAACAAATTTATATTGTCCTAACGCAGAGTTTTGTCCTTGGTTCCGATGTAATAACACTCTTTGCGTTCCAGGAATGTGCTGCTGCTCTTATCCGCTTTTAGAAGCGTGTTGGAAATCCGCTCACATGGTATAATGAAAAACGAAAGACAATGGGGATAGCCTGGGTGGCATGTATATAGGGTTTGAGAGCCTATCTCCAACATACCCACCCAATCCCCCTCATGGGAAAGTTCTCATTCCCAAATCCCCTAATTGCCCACAGTTTGGAGAGTGGGCACTCTAGGGATTTCCTGGTCACACAGAGCATGTGTGACAACGCCACCTTGGCTACTTAGCATAGGTGCACTCCCCTCTTTTCCTGGCCCCTCTCAGACTGGAAGGGGTAAATCAGGGGGGTGAGCTAGCCCAGATGGGTCAACAGGATTTCCTATTTAGCATCCATCTGGCCAATTCACACCCACCTGACTCTGGGTCGTTGATATGCAACTTCCAGAGACTCACAGGCGTGGGCCCAGCATGTTACCATTGAAGCTTGCATAGGAAAGTTACCCAGATCATATGTGTGTGCTTGGGATGTACTATACTGCAAGCACATACAATCCTGCAAAATGGGCACAACAAGGAACAGAGGGAAAAATAAAACATGTACAGTGCATGAAAAATTAACCTCGTCATCCCCAATATGAAATAGGGGTAACCAGCTGAGCACATTGCCTTTATTAATGCGCTGATTACGCCCATTTTCATCACATTGACTCATTTAGCAACATTGAAATGGTATCTTATGAATGTGAATGTTTTCTGCATGGAATTTGTGACAAGTTGTATTTTGTAACTCTGCCGATGTCACTCACATCTGCAAGTGTCCTGCTTTCATGAATCTGTTGTTTTTGCATATAAATGTAAACATTATATTGTCCAAACGTGATAGCCTCACCTTCCATGACTGCTTTTGCCATGGAAGATGCAGGTGTTGCCACCTGCTGTTGACCGACGGGAGATGCAGGGCCACTATATAAAGTTCAGAGAAAACAGTTGTTAATAATGTCAAATATGTAAACATAACAGTATCTGAAGTGGTAGTAATTAAGACTATATAATTAATTATCCGATTTGTAGATATGGTACAGTGGCGTCCGCCTTTATCCTAATGCGGCTGGATCCGCGGCGCTCTGATAATCTCGGGCAGATATGTTTTTTTCTTTGGTCCGGAGTGAATTGCGTTATTTTAGAGCTAGTGATATTAGCATTTTATTATCGCTGTCTGTAATACAGAAATACCGTCTATAAACTCAGGGGGGCGTTCGAGAGCTGTTGTCTTGGAAGTCTAATACCTTAGCAGTTCAACCTACCTCAGTACACAGTCTGCGTGTGCGCGCGCAGTAATTGTAAATTTGCATATTTACTGTATACATGCATTTGCAGTGCTGTATGTCTCATTTGAAAATTGCTGAAACGCATAGGCGTGTACTGTACAGTACTGTAACAGTGTCACATTTCGGCAGACAGTATACAGCACTCTCCCTTCGCTCGCCCCCACGCACGAACAGGATAATTTACTGCACTGCAGGGTATTTCAACTTCTTATCTTCTCTACAATGCAGTACATCTCTCCCAAGCCATTCCTTTGAACGTGTGTCTTTCTGGTTTCAATCACATTCCTGCTTGACAGCAGATAATTACTGCGCATGCACCTGTAACTTCACCCACCACTGCTTGCTGGAGTGAGTGACCAAAAAAAAAAAAAATTCTCCTCATTTATTATTTTTATTTTCTCCACAAGCCTGCAAAAAACATCTTGATATTACGATATTCAATCTGTGCTGTAGCTTTTGACTGCGACCCTGTGCGTTTGACTGCACATGGTTGATTTGTGTGCTTTTTATGTACTATATTTTGGGGTGTAGGGATCAAATTATTATGATGACCTGCCTTTTGAAATTATGTCATTTCTTTGAACTGCTGCACAGCTAATCCTTCATGCAGCTGTAGCTTGTACCCCCCTCCCCCACGCACACACACAAGGCTCGCTCAAGAATTTGAAACTCTTATCGACAGACACCTCTACAGAGTCATTCATTTTCTGACGCTTGCCATTGTGTTCTTAATCCGTCCCTAGCCAAGCGTCACCTCACTGCGCCTGTGTGTAATCCTCTTTGAGATGGGAGGTAGCTGATTACTGCGCATGACTCACCCACCCCCCCCCCTCCAACCATTTGAGTCTTTGTTTACGGTAACGCTTTGGAAAAATCCCTTCTCGTATTTGATATGTAAATCTGATTTGCACAGAAATGTGAGAATTGAGAGTTAAAAAAACCCATTAACTGATTCATGTTGTTAAGTCATTCATTCTTTTTCTTTGGTGTACTGTAGGTGTGGGGGGGGAGGGTTGTTGTCAATGATTATGATTACCATTAATGTAAATATATATTTATTTTATTTTATCAGGAACCGAAAAAAACAAATATAAAAATAATCATGAATAATACTTAATGCAGTCTTTATTAAGTTCTTCTGTCAGATGGAAATTGAGGGCCGGTGGATAAACATGAACAATGCACATTGATAATAATATTAATTAATAATATATAATATATCAATAAACGCATCAACCGTGCATCAACCGCGCATCAACTGCGCATCAGCCGCGGCTGAGAATGCAACCTGAATGCGGCATGAACCCGGTGAAGTGCGTAGCATTCTAAAAAAAAAACAGAAAAATGCGGTGATGTTGGAGAAAGAAGGGGGCGCGACAGTATTTAAATCAGCATCTGTATTTGCTACATCTTAATTTTTTTAGACATGTTAGCATAAGGAAATATACGATGTCAATGCTACAACATACTATGTGAATGCAGATTTGTATGAAGGGATGTGTAATACAGTTCATTTTAAGAGTGTATATAAACAGTATGTGTTAAGTATTATTATATTCACATACAAAATACAAAATTTCTTGTATATCTGAACGACAATGTCTTTAACCTCAAATTCACCTCAAATATACATGAAAGCGAGATTGACTATCTTGACCTACATTTATACATAGATTCTGATCTTAGAATTCAAACTAAGATGTGTAGGAAAGAAAACTCCAGAAACTCCCTGCTCATGGCCAACAGTGCACATCCCAGACCCCTGATCAGAGGGATTCCGAAAGGGCAATATCTGAGACTTCGGAGACTATGTTCAACAGATGAGTCATTTCTGAGTCAGGCACAAGAACTATCAGAAAGGTTCAGATGTAGGGGTTATAGGGATGAAGACATTAATGGTGCCCTAGATCATGCACTTAAAATGGACAGGTCGACACTACTAACACAAAAATCTAATAAACAAAAACAATCAAGATCCCTAGATGGATCACCATTGTTTATTACTACATACTCTAAACAGGCCAACCAGATTAGAGCCATTCTGAAAAAGCATTGGGACATATTGAAACTAGACAAAGATCTAGAGACATATATACAAGATCAGCCAAAGATGGTATTTAAAAGGGCAAAAACAATAGCCAACAAAGTGTCGCCTAGTTTGTTTGATCCCAAGAAAAAGAACAACAAACTAAAAACCAAAGGCTTTTTCAGATGTGGAGATTGTAGAATGTGCCGACATGCTTCCCCTATAAAAAATATAAGAAATGTGAACACAAAGAGAACTCATACTCTCAATTCCATGATGACATGTAATACAAAATTTGTGATATATCTCCTTAGATGTTCATGTGGTAGTTCATATGTAGGCAGGACAATACGCCCACTAAAAGAGAGGATTGTTGAACATGTTAGAGCTATCAGAAATATGGATGTGAGATACCCTGTTGCACGTCATTTTGCAAGGTGTCAATCAGGTTCCCTGACGAATTTCTCCTTTAGCGCGCTTGAACACATAAGGCCACATGTGCGGGGAGGAGATAGAGAATCCCTCCTCAATAAGAGAGAAATGTTCTGGATTTATGCCCTTGGGACATTGGCACCCAGGGGCATGAATCTAGATTGGGAACTTAAACATTTCTTAGATTGAGATCTTGAAGAATGATGTACTGTGCATGATAAAGTGCTATACCGACCATTTTTATATTTATACATAAATCAAATACAGCTATGCTATTCATGCATTTGTGCGCTACAGGGAATACTAGTATAATTCATCAGAGAGATTCTTCTGAGAAAACGTTGGTTACAATACATTAGGTTAAGACTCTGTATATTAATATATAAAAAATAATATGCCTAACCTCATGAACCCGCTTTTTGTATATGTAAAAGATATTATCATATAGATACTCCGAACAAATCATATTGTTTCTCGCTTGATTAGAATAATAGCAGCACTGTATGTGGATCCTATTCATAGGAGCAGTCAAATGTTATCAGTAGAGGGCTTGATCCAAATGAATAATTGTATGATCTTGCTTCAGTAGGAATATGTAAGATATTTACATGAAATTTCAATATGATTAGGATGTATGTTTCAGACGTTATTATCAGTCTATTTTCAATATACAAGACACATACATGAAATTTCATTATGATTAGAATATATGTTTATTTCCAATATATATGTCTTCCATCTCATTTGCTTTGTTTTTAAACGTTGCGCTTTTGTAATTCTTGTAATTTTTATTTTGAATATTTGTTCATCATATGCTTTTAATGTCACTATATTTGTGTTTTGTTCTTTCCTGAGTGTCTCCATTGTGCTATATACTCCCCAGCTATGCCCAGACATCATATACTTCTGTATTATAAGTGGTAATGGGGTATATACTATCTAACTTACAGGTTAAACCAAACAAGCATCCGATATACACAGAGCGTGTGACGTCACTAGTAGAGGCGGGAGCAAGAGTCCGTGGCTCCAATGCTAGTCTCATTGCTTAATTATTCACCCATGCCGTGCGCGATTGGCTGACATGGCATCCAATGGGATGGGGGCCTCCCCAAATCACGCAATAGTAACGAAGCGTGTGATGTCACGGTTGGGGGCGGGAGCTATACTACATAATGGAGAACTCAGTAGACGCGCAGTTACTCTTTGATAAAGGGACAACTGTCCTGAAACGCGTCAGAGTGCTTGCTGTATACTTCAGATGACCACTCAATAAATTGATTTTTAACTGGAACTGGTGTGCAGCCCCGAATTTCTTCAAACAGCAGTGCTCCGCCGTCGGACCCCATGGGACCACCTTCAACTCACATACAAAATACATTGTCAATCTAATACAATAAACAATGTTATAATATTTTTTCGGTTGTACCAATTATATTGAACATTTCTAAACAAAACGTGTTCTCCTGTAAAAGTACTGACCTGGGGGAAATGGGTGATCCAACCCCCTGATATCCCTATCACCAGGCAAGCCCTCAAGCACGACAGGCAAAAATGTATCCCTCAGCTGCTCCTCCAATGAAGTTAACGTTACAGGGGAGGGGGGGGGGGCGCCTGGAGGCCCTCCTCCAGTGCCTGAAGCATGCATACGAGAACTTTGGAGTTTGGCCTTCAACTGTCTTTGATGTCATCAAACCTTTTTTAGCAATTGCTATGGGTTCTGACCTGATTGCCATAGGCGGACAGAGACATTCTAATGCTTTCCCACAAACATTTTTTTACGACTAAACTGAAAATAATGTTTAAGTAAATAGCTAATTTCATAAGGAATGACAAACAAATGTGCGAACTCTTGTAAAAAAAATTTAAACATGGTGTTTAAGCTAAAATATGTGTGGCACATGAAGAATCCAAAAATGTGGATACATACAAAGCTATTGACGCATGAGCAGTGGTCAACAAATCACCAAAAAATCTACTCGCCGAACAAAAAAATCTACTCGCCACCTAGTACCACACGTGTGCTGCTTGGGCCAATAGGAGCTCTCCACGATGTTAAATCCACTCGCCCGGGGCGTGCAGATGTATAGGTTTGTTGAACACTGCGCATGAGAATGTGTAAAATGAACATACAATTGAACATTTCCTCGATTTATATCCTCGTTGTAAACACTCAATGATAAGGTGTGTATAAATCAACAATGATATAAATATACAGTAGGGCCCCGCTTTACAGCTCTCCACTTTACGGCGTTCCACTCAGTGTTTCCCAATGTATACCCATATTCATTAAGTTCCGCTCTTGTTCCGTTTTTCCGGCCATTTTCGGTATGACGCGCACAGCAGCAAAGTATCCAGCTGTCACTAAACAACAGTTTTAGCGCGTGCGTAACTCCTTGTCAGATGCCATTTGTCAGATAAACAGTCTGTTTACAGCTCTGCAACTTTTCAAAGGTAGAATACAGTACAGTAGGACCCCGCTTTACGGCGATTTCCGCTTTCCAGCGTGGCCTGGAATGGATCCCGCTGTATGAGCGGGGCCCTTCTGTATGTAAATGTACGTTCTATGTAAATTAAGAAATGTTACATCATAGATGGGCAAAGACGTTTTTATACTCAATGGCAATGATTTTCTTATCTACTAAATGCCCATAAATCTGGTCATAATTGTCCAAAATACCAGTCACAAGTACTCAGTTTTCCTCCTCGTTGAAATGAAAATTTCTGGGCCCCTGTACACGTTTCTTACGAGCACCTGCAACCACTGAGCTTGGTTGCTGCTGACTGGACTCCCCTTCCTCCAATGGAAGAGACTGCAGGAGTCTGCCACCATCGCCACCAACAACACCACCACCAGACACCGCACCACCACCACTCACCCCACCAACAGCACTCACCACACCACCACCAGACACCGCACCACCACCAGACACTGCACCACCACCAGACACCCCACAACTACCACTCACCCCACCAACAGCACTCACCACACCACCACCACTCACCACACCACCACCACTCACCCAACCAACAGCACTCCCCCAACCAACAGCACTCACCCCAGCATCACACCCCTGACTCACACGTGCACTCCCACGCCTACTCATACGACCACCACTCACCTCACCTCAGCCCCACCAGTCAACCCAGCATCACTCCTCTGTCTCCCATGCCTCCCGTCCATAGCTCTAGCACTCACAAATAACAGATAAAGAAATTAAACTTCAAGCTCACTAAACACTTTCAAACTGACAATAACAAAAATAGGTAAACAAAACAAAACAACACACAACAAATCAATCACAAAACACCAAACTATATCAACCAATAATCCTCCAAACGCCTAGCTCTGTCCATCTCTCTCTCCCAACAACACAGAGAAAGATTAGAAATAAAGGCAGCCTTTAAATAGGCCGCTCAATCAAGAAATTGATTGTCTCGCGAGATTCTCGCCCAACGCCACGATAACATTGATGAGAACGTCAAGCCATTTCAAAGTTCTCGGAGAGACGAGCATCTCACCGCCGGCTACTCGCCATTTATAAAAATGTTGCTCTCACAGGTATTCGGGCCTTTCTGCATACCGTGAGAGCAACTCGGCAAAAACATGGCGAGTTCAAAACCCTGCCGATTATTTTTTTCGCCTCTCACTGCAAGAGGCCCTGAATGTGCTTGTGGTTCCCAATATGTGGGTAGAACTAAACGCAGCTTGAAGATACGTATTCAGGAACACATTAGAAACATCAAAAATGGTTTAGATAAACATAGTTTGTCCCGCCATTTCGCGTCACATCACAATAAAGACCCCTCTTCAATGACCTTTAAAGGTATTAAACATGTTCCTTGCAACAGGAGGGGATAGAGTTAAAATCCTGTCAGCCCAGGAGGTATTCTGGATTCATAAATTGGACACCCTCTCTCCAAAAGGGTTAAATGAGGACATAGAGTTGTGTGAAAAAGAAAGTACACCCTCTTTGAATTCTATGGTTTTACATATCAGGACATAATAACAATCATCTGTTCCTTAGCAGGTCTAAAAATTAGGTAAAAACATGTAACCCCGAGGTAATTTCTGACTTTCCGGCCCCCCTCCGCGAGTGCCGTGTGGTAGCGGGTGCCGCCGGAGGCTGCGACGGACCCGCCGGCACTTCGCGAGGGTGGGGGCCAGTGCAGGGAGCAGAGCGTTACATTCTGGTGCAGGACGGTTGCCGGGGACGCGATCGGGCCGTTGCTAAGGCCGCGATCGCGTTGCCACCGGCTCGGCGGCTTGTGCAGAGGGCGCCGCCATTGCGCGTTAGTTCGCGCATGCGCAGTAGGCGGCAAGCGCGAGGTAGGACCCCAGGGCTAGGGAGAGATTCCGCGAGAGCAGGGAAGAGGATAGTGAGGTTGCGGCGGCCATCAGTAGTTCGCGCATGCGCAGGGCAAGTGCGCACGCGGCCCCAATGCTTAGGCAGCCCCCTGGGAACTACAATTCCCAGGAGGCATAGGGAGACAGAGGTCAGGTGCTCCGTTGCGGCCAATAGGGCTGGAGGAAGCTCAGCCCGGGAAAAGAGATACATTTCCCGGGCTTTGCACGCGTCAGTCAGGCAGAGGAGAAGGAAGGAGTAGGAAGGGTGTAGGGAGCGCGTGGCTCCTGCATCAGGTAAGGGTTCTCCTTAGGTCCCCAGGCAGGCCCCAATTCCCGGGAAGGGCAGGGGGTAACTGAAGAGGGACGGCCTTAGATAAGGAGGTGACCCTTAGGTGTGGAAGGTGCAGTTTGGCAGTGCCACAGCGGATAGGGCTGTGCGCACTGGCAAATAGGCACAGCGTGCGAGCAGTGGATTTGCTGCGGGTTCCAGTATATGGTGTGTGTTATGTTAGCTGTGTGTGTGTGTCGCTGCATGTGCTGGGCGCAGTGTGTGCAGCGTGTGTGAAGTCTGCAGGCTGACAGTGAGAGAGAGCTGTGTGTCTGCTGCAGGCTGTTAGCAAGTTAATAGCTAGTTGTTAGTGAGGCGTAGGGACGTTGGTAGCTAGGGGAGGGGGCAGGTTATTACTCCGCAGGCCCTAGGAGATTTCCCCAAGCCACCCCAGGTTGCGGTTCATCAGGGACAGGCCCTAGGTTAGGGTTCCTGTCACGTTAGGGTTAGTTAGGGATAGATAGGGATAGCGGCGGTTGCTGTTCCCGTGATTCGGTTGCTGTTACCGTGAGACGGTGGGACCCTCGTTGGGGTTCCTGGAGAAGCACCTGGATAGGAGCAGACGGATGCATCGCACGTCTGACCCTTTGTGAAGATCGTTGCAGGCCCGAGCACCGGAGTGCTCGGCAGGTAACGCTGTATCATAAGTGCACCAACAGGCCCTAACTAATTTAGTGACTGCGCAGTCACCCACGACCTCCGTAGGAGTACGGGACATTGGGTGTGGGGGATCACAGGACACTGGGTGGGAACACCAGACATTGGGCCGAGGTGATATGGTTAAGGTGATGCGGATAGAGCATGATGTTATGTATGTGTTATATGTTCTAAAGTAAAGTGTTAGTTATTGGTTTATCGTATACGTGTTGTTGTTGTATTTCTTACCCAGGGCTATCTTTCATAACGGGGATCCTGGGTAAGTGGAGGCGCTGCACCAGGTAATGGTAAGGGTTTCCCCAGGCTCCCAGCTAGCGGAGGCTCAGATCTCCTGGAGCCACAGGTGTTATACAGCTACCAGTAGTAGAGGTGTGCCGCAGGGAAAGGGACCGGTTAGACCACAGGGGCCAATGTGAGATTGGGTGGGTCAGCCTGGTTCACAAAAAGGGCTACAAACATATAGGTAAATAAAGGTTGGGGGTAGGTGGGGTGGGTGAAGGAAGAAGTTTCCTCAGAGTGGGTGGTTAGGCCTACCGGGAAAGTTGAGGGAGGGGGTAACCATTACCCACCCGAAAAGCGTAACCACCCACCCTGAAACAACAACCCCCTTCACCCACCCCTCTACCACTAACAAACCCTCCCCCATAAAAGAATGGGTGAATGCCCTAGCAGCCAAATATAGCACCTTTGCCCATTCAAAACAGTAAAATACATAGTCAAATGCATTAAAAATAAAATTAACAAATATTTGACATAGCTCTGCCAGGATGAAGGCGTCCTCCTCCAATTCTGCACAAACACGTTACGGCCGATTACTAACCATTAAAAAAACAGTAACTCCTTTATTACCTTAGCGGTTAAGTGACGGTGAAGGGGTAACAAGGCCATCAATAAAGGCATTATGCCCGGCTGGTTACCTAGCCATATTGGGGTGCTTGGAGTACTACTGTATCTAGCTGGGGGGGATTGCTAACACAGGCATTGTCACGGGAGACCAGTACTTTTCCACCGAAACCACCGGGATCCCTAGCACCAGAGAGGGCAAAATTGTTGAATAAAATTAGGTTTATTCTGGCACGACAGCAGACAAAACAAAGATGTACAGAACTAGATACAATACCAACTGGGGTGTAGACTCTAGCCTCGCTAGGTGCAGGGGCCTACTTCAAGAAGGCTTTCCCTGTCCGCTTCTCATCCAGGATATCAGAGAGCTGATCACACAGCAGAGCCTCTGACATGTATCTCCAGCTGGTCACAGTCAAGATCCAAACTCCTTCACAGAATGTCTCTCAGTCGCTCAGATGGTTCTCTGAGGGAATCTCCACACTCCTTCCCAGAGTGTCTCTCAGTCTCTCAGATGGTCCTCTGAGGGAATCTCCACACTCCATCCCAGAGTGTCTCTCAAATGGTCCTCTGAGGGAATCTCCACACTCCTTTCCAGAGTGTCTCTCCCTCTGTTAGCCTCTCTGAGGAAATCTCTATTCTCTGATCAGCAGCATCCCTTATATATCCCTCTGTTGCTATTCTTTCCATGGGAGGGGCTGCTGGCCAATCAGAGCAAACCTGATTGTCCACTCTTTCACATTCACCAAATGTCGGTAACACCTCCACGCTCCCAACCATTGTCTCAATACACATTTATCTGCAGGAACCTCAGCTGGTTAAATCACAGAGTCCCCTCCATAGAAATGCAACTCACATGCAAATCACATTACAAGTCTGCTATCTTAGAAATGAGTACATACAGTCACATAATCCAATTAACACTTTACAGGGCCCGCTCTCAAATCACAACACAGAACAATGCCAGCTTTTCTAAATGGGCGGGGGGGGGGGGGGGGTTCACAGGGAATAAAGAATACAGGATTTTAATACATTCTCACATACATAGTGCATTATATATTCCCTGTTCTCCCCCAGATATTAAATACATTTGGCTGAAATAAGCCTTACATAGGTGGCCAAGTTACATGGATTTAGGGGTAGCTAGTTGAGCGTCATTTCAGTTTTGTGATGCCAGCTACCCCTACCATCACTCTCCTTAATTACCTTAGCGGTTACTACCACTCAGGTAATTAAGGGGTTACTGGTGATTTAATCGGGTGTGTGAAGGGTGTACTGTAGTTTCCCCATGGCAGGTGGTTAGGCCTCCCGGGAGGGTAGCACGATGGGTTAACCCCTTTATTACCTTAGTGGTTGTAACCACTAAGGTAATGAAGGGGTTAACCCCTCCTGCAACCCTTCCAGAAGGCCTAACCATCCGCCACGGACAACTACCCCCATCCCCCATCCCTCTACTCTCATGCCCCACCAACCCCATCACCACACAAACAAATGGGCAAAAGCACTAGTAGCCAAATGTCTCATTGTGCTTTTTCCCATTTGTATAGCAAAAAAACAAAAATACACAATTAAATAAAATAAATATTAAAATACAATACAGCAAAAAATACTATCCAATACACCCATTGATTTCCACTGTGGAGAGCCCTGATGAAGAAGTCCACGAGCCTCAGTTTGTTGCATGTGCTGTAGCAGATTGGAGATACAACTGACTACATCTGTCTACTAAACCTTTATGCAAATGCATGTGTCACCCTCAAATACAGGGTTCCCTTTCATGCCATCTGTAATGTTATATGTAGAGATATTAAACATCACTTATCCCAGTACAGATCTGTGGTGTCCTCCACTGATCATCTTTCCCTCCTCTGTGAGATCTCCACTTCCCACACCTGTCTGTTAGGTACCCTTCAGTCAATACCATATCCATGTAACCCCCTTATAATCCATTCCTTATTAGTGTTTCCCTAATACTGGCCTGGGTGTGACTCCCTTGCAGGTGCCTCACTCTGTCTGCAGTAGCAGCTGCCGCCCAGGGTACAGAAAAGCTGCTCGGGAAGGACAGCCGATTTGCTGCTTTGACTGTGTCCCATGTTCTGTGGGGGAGATGGCCAATGAGACAGGTTTGTTCCATCGCAGAAAAGCAATTCAGATGTTTAAACATATTAACTCAGAAAGAGGTATTTTTGCTGGTCCAATTTATTTGTTTTGTACGATGTGCACTTCATGGACTGTCCCAGGAATTATTTACTGTTATTGTCTTACAATCTCGTCTGTGAGACTGTTTCATACATCTGTTACAGTTTAATTCAAGAAGTACTTTCTTACGTTTCCCCAACATCAGAGCATGACCTCGTGTTCCAACATGTGCTCCTTATAAAGGTTTAGATAGCAAACTGTATTGATTTATAAAGTACATTCTGGGAATTTAAGATTGTATTACACCCCCATCTCCAACATTTTTATCTTTTGAATATATTTTGTTCCTCAACTGCCAGTGTTGTGTTGTTTTTTTTAATATTTTTTTTTGCTGTGTTGTGTTGTTTTTATTAATATTAGCACAAATGATAAAGACATAGCTATTATTTTATTTGTATATAGTTAGTGACAACTACACCCATAAATCCTTACAGTAGCAACACGATAAAAGAGAATTACACTGTAATACAGAAGTAAGAGCAGAATACATAGAAAATAGTTACAAGTAAATCCTTGTCCTAAAGAAATAACAAATTGGTAAAATGCAGGACATGCAACAAAAAGTAGAATATGTTGGTAATAAGAGAAACCCACACTGATAGGAGGAGAGCTCAAGGGGTAGTATTTGAGAAAGCCTACAGGTGCATGTCAGTGGTAGAGACACGAGGGACTAAAAATAGGCAACACCAAGCACAGTACAAGCACAGAAGCGGCAAGAACTGTAATGAGAGATGCAATCATCTACAGTAATTTAATTTGTGTTCTTTCTTAGATGTAGTGGAGTGTCTGAGATGCCCAATTGACCACTGGCCCAATGAAGAACGGGTTAGATGTGTCCCCAAGGTTATAGAATTCCTCTCATACCAGGAGCCATTGGGCATCATGTTGGCTGCTATGGTCATCGTCTTCTCCATCCTTACTATTTGCATCCTGTGCATCTTCATCAGGAACCATAACACCCCGATGGTAAAAGCCACAAACCGGGAGCTGAGCTACATCTTATTGGTGTCCCTCATCCTCTGTTTCCTCTGCTGCCTGGTCTTCATTGGTCGTCCATCTACTCTTACCTGCCTCCTCCGACAAACTTTCTTCAGTGTGGTGTTCTCCATCAGCATCTCCTCGGTTCTGGCTAAGACCATCATGGTTGTCCTGGCATTTAAGGCCACCAGACTTAACAGCCCCTTGAGGAAGTGGCTTGGACCTAAGGTCCCACGTAATGTGGTAGGACTCTGCTCCATGCTGCAGGCTGGGATTTGCTCAGCTTGGCTTCTCATCTCCCCTCCTTTCCCAAAGCTGAACACCGAGTCTGACAACCAGAAGATGATATTTGAATGTCATGATGGACAGAACCTCTTCTTTTATATGACAATGGGGTTCATGGGCTTTCTGGCATTTGTCAGTTTTCTAGCTGCCTTCCTGGCAAGGAACTTACCTGGCAGCTTTAATGAGGCCAAACTAATCACATTCAGCATGCTGGTGTTCTGTAATGTCTGGGTCTCCTTTATCCCAGCATATCTGAGCACTAAAGGCAAATACATGGTGGCAGTGCAGATATTTGCCATCCTGGCCTCCAGTGCAGGACTTCTGTTCTGTATCTTTGTTCCCAAATGCTACATAATCCTGCTAAGACCTGAGAGGAACAACCGAGAGTATTTATCAAGCAGTAAAAAGTTTGGGAATTAAACACATTTGAGTTCAGATACAGAATACATGATTTTGTTTAGGTTCAAATTCAATTTTTTATTTTTAGTATGTATGTATGTATGTATATATGTATGTATATATGTATGTCTTTATTTATATAGCGCCATTAATGTACATAGAGCTTCAAAGCAGTAATACAAATGACAAGCATATAAATAACAAATAATACAAATAACAGATCCTGGAAATAAGTGTTTCAGACATAAAAGTAAAATTTAGGTAAGAAGAATGTACAGAGTGAGTAGGAGGGTGTTCTGGTAATTGTACAAAAGAAGACTGGGGCGCTCCCTCCAAAAATAATAATATAGTGATAGTCAAAAATACCAATGGACCATAGTAGCCCATTGTCGATGTTCCAAATTGACAAACGGGGTTCAGTTGATAATAAGTAGTTTATTTCAATACATAGCATAGTATGATCATACTCCTTCAAAAGTCTACAAGACTCTCTGCCAGGGAGTGTACGGGCAGCAACCTTTATACATTCTTGGTTCCTTTGTCTAAAACAGTTACTAGGCAGATTATACTAACCACTCCTTAATTCTTAAACCAATCATATTACAGCTCATTCAACCTGGTTAAAATTGGTCTCAAAACAACTATGAATAGATACCTGGTACTCACTATCACAAGAATATGGGCGTTACTTTAGACACATTCGTAAAGTGTCCCGAGTCCATTTCAAAAATATATCAACAGTATCTTCATTTCAGTAATATTATTTTGTCACCATACAAGATGGTTTTGATTGCTGCTCAACCCCAGAACGAGGATCTTCCCGCGATCCTCGTAGTATAGCTATGTGAAAAGAAGAATAGGGGGGTGCAAAGCAAGTTAAAGGGAATCAAGAGATGTCCCTATCACACAATTGACAACACACAATGTAGGTAGTAGTGAAGGGAATAAAAAAAATATATATATATATTAGTGTACTCACACGGCCAAGTGTGGTACTGGACAGAGGTAATGGTATCTTTCACAGCCGCCAGCTATCATCAAAGACATTTCCTTTATGGCGCTCAACAGTCTGATGCCAAACACTCATCTGCGTCCTTACACGAATCTTCCACAGCTCACACAGTAGTATATATGTATACAAGGGTGACACCACACATCAATGTATGTAGTTTATTAGAGTTATGTGTGTATGTCTAACTGGAACCTTGTTGAAATGCATATCCGTGTCATCACTGTGCCGGTGAGAGGGTTAACCAGGCCAATAATAAAGGTATTATGACCGGCTGGTTAACCCTAAACCGTGTTGGGACAGAAGGGGTTAAAATGTATTGCAACCATCAGCCTATGTTTTCCCCTACCCTATCTGTTGTCCCTGTTTTGCAGCTAAGAAGCTAGCTGCAGTTACACTGAATTAATGAAAATGTGCTAACTGTATTTGTAACACAAGGGGGAGCTTCTAGTGCTGAACCAAGCGCTAAGTGAAGAAGCGTGCCGGGGAATTAGTGGCTGCTTTGAAGCATAGGTATCACTTCCTAAGCCGTAGACCTCTAAACCGCATAGTTAATCGGCTAAGTGGTTTGCGGTCAGGCTGAAGTGCCTTCTTGTCAAAATGTATCTAGCAGTCTTGTTATCCACTTAAGCTGAAATTGTTAGCGTGTCTGTGGTTACCGATCAAAAGCCAGCACGGATACATTGTATGCCGGCTTGTAACCCAGACCGATTATAGGTCAAACGGCAAACCACATCACAGAGCCCATTCAATTAAGTGGATAACTTGCGCTAGGAAAGCGCTAGCATTCTAATTTTTGGAGTGCATTCAGTTACACATGTACCATGAAGATACATATGAATTTTATATACAGAACATACATACAGAACATACATTTATAAACATACTGTATTTCAATGGTGTTTTAAATGCAAAGGCAGGAAACCCTTAACATGCCCATGTGTTATGGATAAATGAGCTGAGGGATTTTTCATCTCTGGACTTCAAAGGGCACCCTGCTAAGATGGTTCCCCAGTGTCTAAGAGAAGTCCGGAGTTGAAAAGCCTCAGAGACCCTAGGTCAGGCCTGCACAACACGCGGCCCGCAGACTGCATGCGGCCCGCCGGCACTCACTGAGCGGCCCGCGGAGGCTTTCCCCCTCCTCCTCCCTCCCCCGAGTCCACTCTTCCTCTTCCCCCCCCCGAGCCGAGCCCTCTCCCCCCGCCGAGCCGAGCCCACTCTCCCCCAGCCGAGCCCAGCCCGCTCTCAAGACTGCACGCTCTAACAGTGCGACACTTCCGGTGCCCGCTGCTTGCGAGCGCGAGCAGTCCTGCCAGCTCTCCGCCATGATCTGAGGTGCAGGGGGTAATGTGAGGAGAGGAGGTGCATGGGGTAATGTGAGGTGCAGGGGGGGGGGTGATGTGAGGTGCAGGGGGGGTGATGTGCAGGGGGGGTGATGTGCAGGGGGGGTGATGTGCAGGGGGGGTGATGTGAGGTGCAGGGGGTGACGTGCAGGGGAGGGTGATGTGCAGGGGGGGTGATGTGCAGGGGGGGTGATGTGAGGGGCAGGGGTGATGTGCAGGAGGGGTGATGTGCAGGGGGGGTGATGTGCAGGGGGGGTGATGTGAGGTGCAGTGGGGTGATGTGCAGGGGGGGTGATGTGAGGTGCAGGGGGGGTGATGTGCAGGGGGGGTGATGTGCAGGGGGGTGATGTACAGGGGGGGTGATGTGCAGGGGGGGTGATGTGATGTGCAGGGGGTGATGTGCAGGGGGGGTGATGTGCAGGGGGGGTGATGTGCAGGGGGGGTGATGTGATGTGCAGGGGGGGTGATGTGATGTGCATGGGGGTGATGTGCATGGGGGGTGATGTGATGTGCAGGGGGGGTGATGTGCAGGGGGGGGTGATGTGCAGGGGGGGTGATGTGCAGGGGGGGTGATGTGCAGGGGGGTGATGTGAGGTGCACAGGGGGTGATGTGAGGTGCAGGGGGGTTGATGTGAGGTGCAGGGGGGTGATGTGCAGTAGGGGTGATGTGCACGGGGGTGATGTGCAGGGGGGTGAGGTGCAGGGGAGTGATGTGAGGTGCAGGGGGGTGAGGTGAGGTGCTGGGGGGTGAGGTGCAGGGGTGTGAGGTGAGGTGCATGGGGTGAGTTGCAGGGGAGTGATGTGAGGTGCAGGGGGGTGAGGTGCAGGGGAGTTATGTGAGGTGCAGGGGGGTGAGGTGCAGGGGGGTGAGGAGAGGTGCAGGCCGTGAGGTGCAGGGGGGATGTGAGATGCAGGGGGGGTGGAATGTGTGTGGTCTGCAGGGGGGTATTGTGTGTGATGTGGAGGGTGAGTATTGTGTTTGTGATGTGGAGGGTGAGAATTGTGTATGGGTGAGGGGAGAGATGGGGGTGTGAGAGATGGGGAGTCACAAACGTTGATGATGAGGGGTGCAGGGGGAGATATATGAAGATGATGAGGAGTGCTGGGGGAGATATGAGGATGAAGATGATGAGGGGTGCTGGGGGGGATATGAGGATGAGGGGTGCTGGGGGAGATATGAGGATGTTGATGAGGGGTGCTGGGGAGATATATATATCAGGATGAGGGTTGCTGGGACAGATATGAGGATGATGAGGGGTGCTGGGAGAGATTGAGGGGTGCTGGAGATATGAGGATGATGATGAGAGATGCTGGGGGAGATATGATGATGATGATGATGATGATTTTACCCGTGCGGCCCAAATCTGTATTCCTTGGAGCAGTTCGGCCCTTCTCACTTGACAAGTTGTGCAGGCCTACCCTAGGTGTTAGGGTGGCCAGGATATTGTTAAGTACCAGATACCGGTAGGAAGTATGGGCGCCACACTTGGTAGCCAAACCCCAGACTTACTGTCGCCAGGTAAGAGGTTGGGCCCGGTATGCTAAGTAGCTCAGGTGTGAGGTTAACACATGCTCTGTGCAAACCGGGAAGCAACTTCTGCCCTCTTTGTAAGGTACTGGCAAGTCTGAGATAGGTGGGGGAAATTATTCCCACGAGAGGATTGGGTGTATATGTTAGGTATAGGACCCTTAACCCTATAAAAATGCCTGCAGCCCAGTCCCAGTCAGATTCAACTAATATCAACCAAGAAACGCCCATGGTTTAGCGTCAGCGGTTCCGGAGTGTGAGGGGTTAACCTACATCGTAACGAAGATTTGCACCTTCTTCCAGAATTCGTTTGAGCTAAGGATACCCGAACTAATCCTGTAAGGACTTTATGAAATAATTCCTTTTGGCGGAGATATATGGCTGGCAAGTTGCTCCCCTAGCCAAGGACTGTCGCAGGACTCAAACCGCGCACCCACTTGCATGCGTGCAGGGGTGCCCAGAGACTTTGATTCGTTCTGTGGACATTTGATTTCGTTTCCCCATCCCAGTAAGGGTTTTATGGACTGTAATGTCTGGGTCTCCTTTATCCCAGCATATCTGAGCACTAAAGGCAAATACATGGTGGCAGTGCAGATATTTGCCATCCTGGCCTCCAGTGCAGGACTTCTGGTCTGTATCTTTGTTCCCAAATGCTACATAATCCTGCTAAGACCTGAGAGGAACAACCGAGAGTATTTATCAAGCAGTAAAAAGTTTGGGAATTAAACACATTTGAGTTCAGATACAGAATACATGATTTTGTTTAGGTTCAAATTCAATTTTTTATTTTTAGTATGTATGTATGTATGTATATATGTATGTATATATGTATGTCTTTATTTATATAGCGCCATTAATGTACATAGAGCTTCAAAGCAGTAATACAAATGACAAGCATATAAATAACAAATAATACAAATAACAGATCCTGGAAATAAGTGTTTCAGACATAAAAGTAAAATTTAGGTAAGAAGAATGTACAGAGTGAGTAGGAGGGTGTTCTGGTAATTGTACAAAAGAAGACTGGGGCGCTCCCTCCAAAAATAATAATATAGTGATAGTCAAAAATACCAATGGACCATAGTAGCCCATTGTCGATGTTCCAAATTGACAAACGGGGTTCAGTTGATAATAAGTAGTTTATTTCAATACATAGCATAGTATGATCATACTCCTTCAAAAGTCTACAAGACTCTCTGCCAGGGAGTGTACGGGCAGCAACCTTTATACATTCTTGGTTCCTTTGTCTAAAACAGTTACTAGGCAGATTATACTAACCACTCCTTAATTCTTAAACCAATCATATTACAGCTCATTCAACCTGGTTAAAATTGGTCTCAAAACAACTATGAATAGATACCTGGTACTCACTATCACAAGAATATGGGCGTTACTTTAGACACATTCGTAAATCAACTTAGGAGCGAAATCTTTCATTTACACCAGATACATTCTTTCACACAAAATGGAAACTGAAGACAACAGATTTAAAAAAATGGAAACTGAACATCACTTTCAATCCTTCTCCAGAGACCCCCCCAGTCCATTTCAAAAATATATCAACAGTATCTTCATTTCTGTAATATTATTTTGTCACCATACAAGATGATTTTGATTGCTGCTCAACCCCAGAACGAGGATCTTCCCGCGATCCTCGTAGTATAGCTATGTGAAAAGAAGAATAGGGGGGTGCAAAGCAAGTTAAAGGGAATCAAGAGATGTCCGTATCACACAATTGACAACACACAATGTAGGTAGTAGTGAAGGGAATAATATATATATATATATATTAGTGTACTCACATGGCCAAGTGTGGTACTGGACAGAGGTAATGGTATCTTTCACAGCCGCCAGCTATCATCAAAGACATTTCCTTTATGGTGTTCAACAGTCTGATGCCAAACACTCATCTGCGTCCTTACACGAATCTTCCACAGCTCACACAGTAGTATATATGTATACAAGGGTGACACCACACATCAATGTATACAGGTGTAGTTTATTAGAGTAATGTGTGTATGTCTAACTGGAACCTTGTTGAAATGCATATCCGTGTCATCACTGTGGCGGTGAGAGGGTTAACCAGGCCAATAATAAAGGTATTATGACCGGCTGGTTAACCCTAAACCGTGTTGGGACAGAAGGGGTTAAAATGTATTGCAACCATCAGCCTATGTTTTCCCCTACCCTATCTTTTGTCCCTGTTTTGCAGCTAAGAAGCTAGCTGCAGTTACACTGAATTAATGAAAATGTGCTAACTGTATTTGTGACACAAGGGGGAGCTTCTAGTGCTGAACCAAGCGCTAAGTGAAGAAGCGTGCCCGGGAATTAGTGGTTGCTATGATTACATCAATATATTACACCCAGTTACACCGGTGTTTTATTAAATCCCAAAAATCCATAAAGACACCAGTAGACCCCCAGGTAGACCCTTAATATTGGGCATTGGGTTCCTCATGCAAAATCAGTGAATATATTGACATTTTATTACAACCCTATGTAAAAAATCTACAGTCTTTTTTGCGCAATACAACACGAGTCCTACAAATTTTAGGGCATGTCAAGTGGGAGGAGAATTACATACTGGCCACATGTGACGTCACATCCCTATACACATGTATTGATCATGTGCAGGGATGTGACGCCATCCAATATGGGCTTGCCAAGTGTGGAGATCTCAAGGAATCACAAATTGAATTCCTTGTGGAGGGAATTAGATTCATCCTAGGGCATAATTCCTTCTGGTTCAACGGTGAACATTATTTGTAAACAAGGGGCACTGCCATGGGACCAAGATTCGCGCCGAGTTACGCCAACCTATTTATGGGTTGGTGGGAAGACCATTTCATATGGTCAAACAACATCTTCGGCGCAAATCTTGTGCTCTGGCGTAGATATATCGATGACGTGGTTATTATTTGGAAGGGATCAGAAGAAACTCTGAAAAAAAATTTTGAATGCATTAACAACAATCATATAAACTTACACTTTACTCACACCTATAGCAAAGCATCTATAGAATTTTTGGATCTGTTGATAACGATAGAAGATGGAAATATTCATACAAAAACTCATTTCAAACCTGTAAGTTGCAACAATTATTTGTTAGCAACTAGCGAACACAAGCAACAATGGCTTGGCCATATTCCATATGGCAAATTTAGAAAACTCAAACGGAATTGTTCAAAAAATGACGATTTTATTGCCCAATCATCCTCTCTTAGCAACAAATTCATAGAGCGCAAATATAAAAAAGACACAATAGAAACAGCATTTCAAAAGGTCTCTCAGACAGATAGATCAAGTATGCTCCTTTATAAAGAGAAAGAACAACAAACATTGAACAACTCTGATTCCTTTATTCCATTTATTACAAAATATAGCAGCAAATCAAAACATATTGAACAAGTTCTGAAAAAACACTGGCACATTTTGGAAGCAGATAGAATCCTTGAGCCAATCCTCTCAGATAGGCCAAAAGTAATTTTTTCTAAGGCACGCGATCTCAAACAGCAGTTAGTACCAAGTTTCCTGAAAAAGGTAAAAGAGGAAATGTGGTTAGAAAGAGATAACAAGGGTTTCTGTAGGTGCACAGCGTGCAGAGCCTGTCGCTGCAATGCATCACAGCCAAGCAAAATTAAAGAATTTGTCTCCAAAACCACAGGGGAAACATTTAAGATAAAGGAGAATATGTCCTGCAATAGTGTAGGGGTGGTCTACCTCATAGCATGTGGGTGTGGGATCCAATATATTGGCCACACAAAAAGGTAATTAAAAATAAGAATGGCTGAACATGTACGTAACATAGAAAAAGGGGTGGAAACACACCGTCTATCCAGTCACTATAAAGCAGTACATCAATGCAACCCTAAGGATTTGTTTTTTTTTGTGGGATAGAATTAGTTCACAAAAACTGGAGGGGAGGAAATTATGTCAACAAAATATCTCGGCGTGAAACCCACTGGATTTATACATTAAAAACACTAAATCCACTGGGACATAACATTGAGATAGACTTAAACTCCTTCCTGTAAACATCCACCAATGGGTGGGTGTTCATAGAGTTTGCATTAACTTCACATAGAATGTTTTCTTTCATTTGCACTATCTGTGTTTAAAGTATGTCTGTCTCCAAGTATGTCTGTCTCCAAGTAT
Organism: Ascaphus truei; assembly: GCF_040206685.1. NCBI lineage: Eukaryota > Metazoa > Chordata > Amphibia > Anura > Ascaphidae > Ascaphus > Ascaphus truei. Next base: position 4,524,425 of record NC_134486.1, on the reverse strand, counting down.
ATCTGTCTCCAAGTATATCTGTCTCCAAGTATATCTGTCTCCAAGTATATCTGTCTCCAAGTATGTCTGTCTCCAAGTATGTCTGTCTCCAAGTATGTCTGTCTCCAAGTATGTCTGTCTCCAAGTATGTCTGTCTCCAAGTATGTCTGTCTCCAAGTATGTCTGTCTCCAAGTATGTCTGTCTCCAAGTATGTCTGTCTCCAAGTATGTCTGTCTCCAAGTATGTCTGTCTCCAAGTATGTCTGTCTCCAAGTATGTCTGTCTCCAAGTATGTCTGTCTCCAAGTATGTCTGTCTCCAAGTATGTCTGTCTCCAAGTATGTCTGTCTCCAAGTATGTCTGTCTCCAAGTATGTCTGTCTCCAAGTATGTCTGTCTCCAAGTATGTCTGTCTCCAAGTATGTCTGTCTCCAAGTATGTCTGTCTCCAAGTATGTCTGTCTCCAAGTATGTCTGTCTCCAAGTATGTCTGTCTCCAAGTATGTCTGTCTCCAAGTATGTCTGTCTCCAAGTATGTCTGTCTCCAAGTATGTCTGTCTCCAAGTATGTCTGTCTCCAAGTATATCTGTCTCCAAGTATATCTGTCTCCAAGTATATCTGTCTCCAAGTATATCTGTCTCCAAGTATATCTGTCTCCAAGTATATCTGTCTCCAAGTATATCTGTCTCCAAGTATATCTGTCTCCAAGTATATCTGTCTCCAAGTATGTCTGTCTCCAAGTATGTCTGTCTCCAAGTATGTCTGTCTCCAAGTATGTCTGTCTCCAAGTATGTCTGTCTCCAAGTATGTCTGTCTCCAAGTATGTCTGTCTCCAAGTATGTCTGTCCACATAGTCCTGACATTGTTTCATGAAAAATATTTTTTTCATTAAATGCCTCTTTTTCCTGTAGATAAGAATGTATTTTTTAGATTGAAATATAGAAAGAAGTTCGACATATAATAGTAATCCCCCATAAATTGTATTTGTTTATTTTACCTCTTTTGTCCCTTTTTTAATAATTAAGACTTCATGTTCTCCTTTTAAAATACAGAGTTATAACTGTTTTATAAAGGTAGAATGAGAAATATAATGTGTAATTCTTTCTCTCTGAAATTTTGATAACAATTGTAACACTGCCATTGCTAGAAACACCATGTATAACCATGGATATTATTGATCACTTTCCATTAGCAGACATAATAAATAACATAACATCGTGGAATAGATCGAACATCGTGATTCTACTATATACTGCAGTTTGAAGCTAATATGCTGTTTAGATGTTCTCTGTTATGTTACATCATGTGCACACATTGTGTCCATCAATCAAGCTAATTAACAAATCTTAGCTTGTTTAAATGTGGGCGTATACTCAAAATGGACCCTATGAAGAGGAGCCACTAGAACATGTAATTACAACACCTGACGAAGCCCTTGGATGGGAGAAACGCATAGGGTTAATTTTTTCAAGCATCTACAACCAGTGGGAGAAGCGCTACATGCGCAGAAGTGAGAGGAGGAATTTTCAAAAAAATCTGGTTGGCGCCAACACCGGATGAACGGCTGTGGCAGGAGACGTGAGACGCAGGCATCACACGCAAGATGCGGAAGCTGCAGACGCACCCTGACATCATGGAGAAGACTGCGGTCCAACAAACACTCACGCCGAGCAGTGGAGGGGGAAGTGAGACAGCAAGTGAGTCGCAGTACCCCCCAGGATCCCGGCAGCAACTGCATATTAAAGCTAGGAGCGGCAAAGTGAAGAGGTAAAGCACCCATATCTGGAGACAGGGAATAATGTGCTAAGAGCTGTGTAGGCTCTAGGTGAAAGGCTACTCACTAGCTTTGCCTAAACACACACCTGAATACATCTTCATTCTGTGAGGGTTGAAAACAGGGTGCACGAAGTCTCCTCAGGAGATCTGTGGCTTATCTGACATCTCTTTCCTCTTGCCCAGCCAGCAAACATCAGAGATACCAGAAGCACACAGTGTTGCCATTCCCCATATCACTTATACCAATCAAATTAACAAAACTCAAAGTGTTTCCACCAACACTGTGAAATACACTAAAGAACTTATCATTTTTGGATTTTCTAACACGTAGTTCTAAGTGGATGCACCTGTTATACTAAGGTGGACATTAGAAGATCTTTGTGATTGTTACCCATGTATATGCAAATACAACATATGTAGGCTCAATCGTTGTGCAAGTAACAAGTGTTGTTTTAACAAGCCCCTATTAGGGCATTTTTTTGATTAAGTTTTATGAGTTTAAATGTTATTTGGTTTATTTATAACCCAGCAGGGATAATTTCATATTTTTGTATTTTATTTTCAGAACTATTAGGTTTTTGATATTATTAAAAATATACTTGTATCGCGCACATTTAGAATGTGGTACTATTGTTACACTATTGTTAAAATGATTTTATTTAGTGTACGATCGCCTGTAACAGCCTTGCATGGAGATGCAGAATCTCCATGCAAATGTTACAAGCGGCTTTTTTTTTTCTATCAGCTATCGTACGTGAAGTTTCAGTGTGCTAGCAGGGGGGGAAATACAACACGCACGGTATGGCTGTTTTGAGCCCGTCCGCTATAAAATGGGCTGAAGGGCTTAGTGAATCGCGCCCCCGGCTTCACTTTTTATCGGGCGGGTTATTTTTTTTCAGCCTGACGGATAATCACAGAGCTTAGTGCATAGCCCCCATATACTCAGATCAAACACTTTGGTCGCACAACAGAATTGACCCTTTGTCCACCGATGCTCTGCTGGGAACCCCCAGCTCACCTGCTCCAGCACCCATCCACGACGCTGCTCTGCTGGGAACCCCCAGCTCATCTGCTCCAGCACTCATCCACGACGATCCTCTGCTGGGAAACCCCAGCTCATCTGCTCCAGCACCCATCCACGATGATCCTCTGCTGGGAAACCCCAGCTCATCTGCTCCAACACCCATCCACGACGATCCTCTGCTGGGAACCCCAAGCTCATCTGCTCCAGCACCCATCCACGACGATCCTCTGCTGGGAACCCCAAGCTCATCTGCTCCAGCACCCATCCACGACGATCCTCTGCTGGGAACCCCAAGCTCATCTGCTCCAGCACCCATCCACGATGATGCTCTGCTGGGAACCCCCAGCTCACCTGCTCCAGCACCCATCCACGATGATGCTCTGCTGGGAATTACCAAGCTCATCTGCTCCAGCACCCATCCACGATGATGCTCTGCTGGGAACCCCCAGCTCTCCTGCTCCAGCACCCATCCACGATGATGCTCTGCTGGGAACCCCCAGCTCATCTGCTCCAGCACCCATCCACGATGATCCTCTGCTGGGAACCCCCAGCTCATCTGCTCCAGCACCCATCCACGATGCTGCTCTGCTGGGAAACCCCAGCTCATCTGCTCCAGCACCCATCCACTACAATGCTCTGCTGGGAACCCCGAGCACAACTGCTCCAGCACTCATACACGCAGGTGTCAACAGCACTCCTCACACCAGATCCAGCTCGTTCGCCCGCATGCTGAATGGTTTAAGTTGTGTCAAAATCCCTGACAACTCAACGGTGCAAAAGATTGATCTTCTTTTGGAGACCATATTCAATATGGATAGATGTATGGGTGCCATGTGTGTTCGTATGGATAAGATGGAGAGGAACATCGCTGGGATCTATTCTTTGCTTGGAGTCCCTGCTCCTGTATGTCCGACGCAGGAGGGTGGGCTGGAGATGCCTTATTCTGTGTGGCCTGGAGACGCCTTATTCTACCATGGAGGAACCGCAACCCCCCGCCCCCCACCCATGCACCCTCTCAGTCTCTGGATTTGACCATCACGCTTCCAACACCAAGCACACAACGGGACCCTCCACGCTCACCCCCTCCGCCTGCAGAATACATGCATGCCCTTCTGTTGGAGGAGATGACAACCCCGGTAAGGCAGCGACAAGAGATGACAACCCTGATAAGGTCACGACAGGAGGAAAGCATCCTCCCAGACCACCTACCGTCGCCCACTGCCAGAAGCACACCCACTCCAGCACCAAGGATTGTAACACTCCCAGACATCATCTTGAGAGAACTGCCCCAGCGTGTCCGGGAGAAATACAAGATCGGAAGTGCTGGTCTGACCCAGAAATATGCCCTGTTCATCTTTAAACACCACTTAGTTTTGAGACGTACAGAGAGGGGACCCACAATATAAATTATGAAGGAAATAAATTCAAGAAGGGTCTGCCGGCAAATTTAGGGAACACAATTTTGGAAGAAGTGCAGCGTTATTTTCATGTTACCACTCATCTTATGAGAACCGTGAGAGACACCATCAATGGCCTTTTGAGGCATACAAGGGCTCTTCCCTGAAAGGCCAGCCAATTTTAGGATTACTTTGCTGTTTGATTGTACTGTGCTGTAGTTCAAAATTTATAGAAAAATGTTTTTAATCTAAAAAAAAACCTGTTGGTTGTTTTAAATTAAATGTTCTGACAGACCGCTGGGCTACCAACTTGGTGCCAGTGTGTCTGCTAAGACATCGGAGATGAAAGCCACCAGAGGTTGCCAAGTGTGCAAGCCATTTGGGTTGCGGGGCTAGGCTCAGGTACCCACGTCCTGGGATGAATGAAAGTCATCGGACTAACATTTGCCCCAACCAGACACGGAGGAGCCTAGCACAGCGGGCGGCTTCTGAATTGCAAGTGGCAGAGGTGGCAAACTTGCGCATGACCTTGGCTTATTCGGAATCCCCACTTGCCCGGCTTCACAAGACTGGCAAATGCTTTGATTGGCTGGTAAGAAAATTCTCACGCTCTAATTGGCTGTAGTATTTCATGAATGAACTGATAAATACTATAAGAACCCCTCAGCCAATCAGGTCTAAAGATTCTCACAGACACTAAGCGGCAAAGTCGTAGCGGGAGATTTGAATGGGGAAAAAGATGCTCCAAGACATATAGCAAAGACAGCGGCGTCAGGAAATCTGAGGTGAAATATGTTCTAAGTCCAGCTTTTCGTGGCCAAGTTCTCAAATCCGAACGTAGCGGTCGCGGTTGGGATTGCACGCCGATTTTAGTTCCAGGACGTTGGGAGCTGAGTCCGGTGAAGTGATTTCAAGTCCTCCGGAGGGAAAGGAGCGATGGCGTCTGGAACTGCACGCCGACTTGAGTTCCAGGACATTTCGGGCTAATTCCCGGTCAAAGACTCTTGTTTTACGTTCTATTTAGCTAGGAAAGTCTAATTTTTTGCCCCAGGTCAAAAGTAAGCGTGTCTCTTCTTATGTAGTTTGTGTATCACTGTGTGTCTCTTCTTATGTAGTTTGTGTATCATTGTGTGTCTCTTCTTATGTAGTTTGTGTATCATTGTGTGTCTGCCTTTTCCTGCGAATAAATTTACAATTAATTTCATTTACCTGTTTTGCTCAATGTATGATCTGGTAAAAAGGTGTAAATAAAACACAGAACCCCAGTAAGCTCTTTTTGGGAACCCCTGAGCCCCCACGAAATATATATATGTATATGTGTCAAAATGGACTGCTATTGAGCGTGGTATATGTATACAACAGACGACAGAGAAGCCCAATGCTACATCCAACATGACAGAAATACACAGTAAAATACGTATAAATTCTCTTGAAATAGGGTCATTTAGTTTAACCCTTAGGCCAAAGCGCTGTAAGCTTGCGAGCCACGACAAGGCAGCCCCGGTTCGCAAGTCCTAACACTACCAGATAAAATACTAATATACCTCTATTAGGATTAAAATTCTCATTTACCTCTATTAGGAGGGAGAAAGACCACAGTGGTTCTATATCCAGCAGAATGAAAGGACCTGCAAACTAGGGAAGTGGGGAGGGGCGGGCTTAAACCCTGGGAAGGAGGAGCCACTAACCTCAAACAGCTGGAATATATAAGTATTTTACTGTGTATTTCTGTCATGTTGGATGTAGCATTGGGCTTCTCTGTCGTCTGTTGTAAAAAGGTGTGTAAGGATGTATTAACACACCGTATATGTGTGTATATGTACGGCAGGTTCCGCGACGGCAAGCCAATACAGGGCGCCGCCATGTTGTTGCGTAATGTTGCTGAGGTCGCTGGTTCAGAGAAGAGGTTGCGCATGCGCTCTGGAAGCGCGCGAACAACGAGCCAATGAGGAAAGGGCTCTGTAATGAACTATAACCCTGCAAACCCAGGAGGAGTCAGCTGACGCTAGGAGCGCATGGAAAGGCTGGGTTTGGAGGGGAGGAGACCAGGAAGCGTGGGGGAGATACCACGCTAGCAGATGCGAGCGGGAGAGTGCGGCAACAGGTAGTGCGAGTGCAGGGGGTCCGTGACCCGCCTGCATAGGCCAGATACTACCCCCAGGCCCATAGGAGCATTCCCCGCGTCACCGTAGGTTGCGGTAATGCAGGGACGCCCATAGTGGACAGATATTGTCACCTTAGATAGGAGTCAAGCGCACGGAGTTGTGGACGGATACTGCTGTCTGGGCTCAGGCGGTGGAGCGAAGGTCAAGGGCCGGATGCGACGGACCCTTTGAGAAGAGGTGCGGTCACCGCCGTGACCGGGAGGTACTTAGTAATCAGCAAGTGCACCGACACCGGTCATCAGGCGCTGATCCCGCCTTAGGACTAACTTTGATAAGACACTAGCAAGTGGCTAGCAGATAGCATCTGTCCTACATAAGTTCCCCAAGGACATACTCTTTGAGAGCGTGGCGGAGCCACGGCTGTACAGGACGATATTCCGTGCGGGGTGTGGCCGAGCCACTATAGTATAAGAGCCAGTTATTATCAGATGTCATGTGTTATGAGTGATGTCAAGGTTATGATCTATGTATATATGTGTGTCTACATGCATGTTATGTGAACAGTGAAGTACCACAGATAATCCCAGTAAAGTTGGTTGCATCCGCAATGTATGTTATGTTCTTGCCCAGGGTAAATCTTTCATAATGGGGATCCTGGGTAAGTGGAGGCGCTGCACTAGGATCATTACCCCAGGCTCCCAGCTAGCGGAGGCTCAGATCTCCTGGAGCCACAGGTGTTAGACAGCAACCAGTAGTCCCTTGGGAAAGGCGTCAGATAAAGGGCTACAGGTGTAAATGCCTGGTCACCCGTGACAATGACATCACGGTGTCATGTGACGTCATGTATGTCACAGAGTCATCTGGCATCCCGTTGCCATGGCAAGGTGGTAAGGGGCGGGTGCTGGGCGCTGCAAGCATCATGGCAAATTTGAAGGAGAAAGAGATTGTTCGGGACCAAGAGATTGAATAATAGACCTTCCCGAACCGGTCCCTCCGGGAATAAGGGACGGGTTACGTGTAAATACCATTACATATGTTATATCGTATCGTACGGAAATGAACGGGAATAAGGGACGGGTTACATTGCATTTACATTTAGAAGTCACAATAGTGTCTACTATCATTTCTGTGATAGCATCCAGAGCAGCGCCTCTGTCAGGTCATAAACATATATATATATATGAGAAAAAGAAGAGAGAGCGCACGCCCCATAGCGTAATACTGTTGATTTCATATGCATAGGGAGTATATATGCTGTATGAATAGGGGGTATATAGGCTGTATGAATAGGGAATATATAGGCTGTATGAATAGGGAGTATATAGGCTGTATGCATAGGGAGTATATAGGCTGTATGCATAGGGAATATATAGGCTGTATGCATAGGGAGTCTATAGGCTGTATGAATAGGGAGTATATAGGCTGTATGCATAGGGAGTATATAGGCTGTATGAATAGGGAGTATATAGGCTGTATGCATAGGGAGTATATAGGCTGTATGCATAGGGAGTATATAGGCTGATTGAATAGGGCGTATATATTCTGTATGAATAGGGAGTATATATTCTGTATGAATAGGGAGTATATAGGCTGTATGAATAGGGAGTCTATAGGCTGTATAAATAGGGAGTCTATAGGCTGTATGAATAGGGAGTCTATAGGCTGTATGAATAGGGAGTATATAGGCTGTATGAATAGGGGGTATAGGCTGTATGCATAGGGAGTATATAGGCAGTATAAATAGGGAGTATATAGGCTGTATGAATAGGGAGTATATAGGCTGTATGCATAGGGGGTATATAGGCTGTATGCATAGGGAGTATATAGGCTGTATGAATAGGGAGTATTTAGGCTGTATGCATAGGGAGTATATAGTCTGTATGAATAGGGAGTATATAGGCTGTATAAATAGGGAGTATATAGGCTGTATGGATAGGGGGTATATAGGTTGTATGAATAGGGAGTATATAGGCTGTATGAATAGGGAGTATATAGGCTGTATGCATAGGGGGTATATAGGCTGTATGAATAAGGGTATATAGGCTGTATGAATAGGGGGTATATAGGCTGTATGAATAGGGGGTATATAGGCTGTATGAATAGGGGGTATATAGGCTGTATGAATAGGGGGTATATAGGCTGTATGAATAGGGGTATATAAGCTGTATGAATAGGGGGTATATGGGAACCTGGCTGTGATTTCCTGGGGCGCTGTGACTGTGTTACTGCCAGTGCTGGGAGAGAGCAGAGCGCGTATTGCAGCGGCTCACTCATTACACACTGACAGGATGTGACAGGCCCCCCCGGAGAGCTGACAGGAGGAGGGATGTTGTGGCTCATTGGTACTTAGATCTCATCTCCCCTGCGGCTTTGATCAGAGGAAAGTGGCCCCCTGTGAGCGTGTTCTTGTCACGTACATGACAGCCGTGCCGTGTAGGGACCAGCAATCCCAGCTTATTACTGGGCCTCAAAATAGTTCCCGGGAGTCAGAATGAAACAATTAAACCCAGCTGCAGATCTCCCCCTCCCCCCGCGGGACCTCACATTACAGGATGCGAGATACGTGCGGCTGCCCTGGTTATTCCCTCATTCCTGTGCTTATCAGGGGAAGCTTTACACGTCTAAACATGAGAGCGTCTAAATGAAGGCAGGCAGGCAGGCGCTGATAGGGATCCATGCTACAATGCACGAGCAGTCAGAGGAGAAGCTGTCATTTCCCAGAATCCCTGGCTGCAGTGGAAGCATCGTATGTGTCATGGGAGACCAGGACTTAAGACACTTATTTATATTTGTAGCGGGATCATGCACTAGGCAAGACTAGGCAGTAAGAACAAAATGCAGTTTTTCGGGTAAACCCGCGTACAACACAATGAATACACAAAATACAGACAAAAGCACACTTACTGGGGTTCTGGGGGTGACATCTAGGCTCAAATAGGTGCAGGGCGCCTGCTTCGGTAGGTTTACCCTGACCGGGATATTCACCCGGCTTCCTGGTCCTTTATTCAGCTCCAGTTCCTGGCCGCTACCTTCCAAAATGAGAACTTGGACCCCGCGTCTGACTTAGTCTCTGCCGGGCAGACTGTCCTCGCTTGAAAACGAAGCCGGTTGCTCTGCTATTCGTGACAGAGCAACTTTGAAAATCCCGCCCGCGCTTCATCGACTCGAGCCACTAGATGGTCTGGTTCTCTGAGTCAGCTTCCTCCTAACATATACTCTGCTGTTCTATGTCCAGCATGGAGGAAGGAAGAGCGACCAATCAGAGCGTGGGAATTCCCTTCCGCCAGCTATTAGGAATAGGGGCCCGTCCTTTGGTTGACGTCAGAGGAGGAGGCGTGCCAAGCCGGCTTGGGATGCGCCGTGGGCGGGACATATGAATTGACCAATGGGAAACGCGCCAACATTCTGCCGCTTCCCCCAGTCAACCCATTGCCACCTACTGGGCAGGCTCCACTCACTATGTCTGGCAGACCATAGGGTCCTCCCCGCTGGGGGTCTCTGTACTCCGGACTCAGTACTCCGCCCTGCCACGGCCACTTAGCACCCCGACATCTCTCAACATCCCGTCTCCTGTTTGAACTCCGATGTCTATCCAGACTTTCCTGCACCTATATGGATGCCCGGGGTGACATTTATAGTAAATGCACAAATGAAATAAAACATACTTTAATATATATGATTGTCACGGGAGACCAGACTTAATTCATGCTGAATATACTGGGCACTGATTGAACAGGACAAAACGATAAAATAAACTGAAGATTTATTCCCTTTCGGGCAAACACAACACTGTAACACAAATAACACTTGAAAATAACACTTACGGGTAAATAACAGGGTGAAGTATCCAAGAATAACCCTGGCTAGCAGTTCTCCCTCGCTGGATCAGAGTCACGTACGCCACACTCCTGTGTCTCTCTGCATGTAGATCTCCGCACTCCTTCCCAGAGTGTAGCTCTGAAGGTAGAACTGCTCCTCTGATCAGCATCACCCCTTTATATATCCCTCTGTGGCTATAATTTACATGGGAGGGGGCTGCTGGACATTGATTAAGTTTGGGCCACAACAGCCAGAGGGCATGAAGAACCCATCCCTGATTAAATCAGAGTCTGTGCAATACAATGCGCTTACTCCCAGATCTGATCAGCAGCCTTTCACCTCCCCCCGGGAGTCCCGACACCTAGCTGTCCCTAATCCTATCAATTCTATAGAAAGCTTCAACTTAAGTGGCTTGCCTTCTCCATAGAATTGACAGTAAGAATGGAATATCTCATTTGCCTTCTGTCAGGGCTGACACTCAAAGCACATTTGCAGAAGAATAGTGATTCACTAAACTGTGGGACTGCATTTACAGGGAATAACAAATACAGACTTTGAAATACATTCTTACAGACATGGAAATACATTTACACATTCCCTGTTCTTCCCTGGAGGTTAAATACATTTGGCCAAAATAATAACAAATAACAATAACAAAATAGCCTTACATAGGTGGCCAAGTTACATAGATTTAGGGGTAGCTAGCAGGGCTTCATAACAGTTTTGTGATGCCAGCTGTCCTACCGTCACAATGATAACTTGGGGAAACTGATAACTGTAAGGGAAGTATATGTGGGCTCGAAATCCAGGAGTCTGGGGGACACTGGGCAGCCCCGGTGTAATTCAACCCCCGTACCGGCAAATCATGCCTGCACACCGGGGAGAATTAGGGTGTTACCGGTATCCTTGGCCCCCGAACTCCTGTAAACAAAATAACTGCATTTCTACCCAAATATCCCCCCTATATCTCTCACACAGAAAGTGTCCTGAGTCTGGGGCACAGGGAACGTGGGAAGTGGGAATGCCGGGGACCCTGTAACCTTTACATGTTATAATACCTGACCCCCGGCTTATGGTGCAAGGAAGCTGCCAGGGACCCACGGTTCTCAGGGGTAACCTCTATTGTATAGCCTGGTTACCCCCTTACCGTCACAGTGTGCTAAGAGATAATGGGGAAGGGCAGGGCTGCAGATCTGCCTGGGACATGTGACTGTGCTCACGCGTGGGATCTTTATCTGCTGTAACAGAAGACACGCACATACAAAGGATTTGCAGAAATAAGTGAGCGCGCGGCCCCCGACGCTGAAACGCGTTACTGCCGCGATTCCCACGTCCGTCTATGTCCCAGTTATGTTGATTGGCAGTTCCGGCTCTAAAATTGGGGCCTAACTCGTTCGACGCGCCGGTCAATAAACTGGACCGCTCTCCCTGTCCCACCACCAACTGGTCTCACCCCATAAGTAACCACTACTTGTGACGGTGAGGGGGTAACCAGGCTCAATAATAAAGGTTAAGCCCACCTGGTTACCCCTGATCCGTGTGTGAATGTCCTAGAGCGTCAGCTCTTGGACTCAACTGTTGTATACCTATCATTGAGACTGTATAGAAATTATGCAACAATTAAATATTTCTGTGTTTTGCTTTTCCAGGGGTGCTGGGCAGCGGCGCTCGCGAGGGTGGGAGTTTAAGGGTGGGTTTTGCGGAGAATCTTTAATCAGATTGTTGCTAGGTATCGGGTTTCCCGAGTTATGGGATACCCCAAAGATGTACCCAGGAATCAGGTGAGATTCTCTTGCACATTGAAGCACAGCGCACCAGCAAAGTCCTACCCTGGAAACGTTCTTGCGCCTCACAGCCAGGGTTCCCTGCTTCAGCACAAACTGGAAAAGTAAAGCGGGTATGGGGGATCAAGGTATCCCCAGAACGGTCCCGGGGTCCCCAGTATAATGTGGGATGCCCAGACCATGCCCAGTCACCCTGAACCTGGTATAGGGGTTCAGGGGGTGCTCCAGCTATGTTAGAAAGCTGCGAGGGTTTTTATTGTGTGGGTACAGTAAAGTCAGGGTGTGCAGTGTGCCAGGGATACGGCGGATAAGAATAGGGAACACATATGCTTATTTTATCCCTGCCACCGGACCAGAAGACTTATACCGTGAAAACCCAAAGGCACATACAGTAAGCAGAAAGGATTTTATTAAAGCTTTTTTTTAATAAAGGTAAATGCTTATAACATGGTATCTGTGACTGTGGGATTCCAAGTCTGATTCCGAGAGACCAGATGGCTACCAAGCTTGGCGCCACTGAGTCTGCTCGGGACCCGGAGTTGAAAGCCTCAGGGATGCCAAGGTGTTAGAACAGGAGGAATACTGTAGTTATACCTGAGTACCTCCATCCTGGGCTAACACAGGGCTATCCGGCCACCATTTGCCCTTCCCCGGACTCTACGGAGCCTGGCCAGCGGGTGGGCCCGATATGCTAAGAGGCAGAGGTGCCAGGTTGGTGCATGCCCCTTAGCAGAATCCAAATCTGTGCCCATCCGTCTTCAGAATATCGGCATATCGGTCATTGGCTGGCAGGAGAATTCCCACGAGCTGGTTGTAGAGGTGTGTGTATATGAGAGAGAAAGTGTGTCTGTGTATGGGAGAGAAAGTGTGTCTGTGTGTGTGTGTCTGTGTGTGTCTGTGTCACACTGTCTCAAACTACAGGCCAATCTCTCTTCTCCCAATACTATCCAAAGTCATGGAAAAATGTGTTCACTCCCAATTAAGTGATTACTATACCAAGACAAATTTCCCTAGCCAATTCCAATCTCGCTTTCGCCCCAACCACTCCACTGTAACTACCCTGCTAAAAGTTTGCAATGAAATCCAGTGTGGAATGGAACGGGGACAACTCACTGGTGCAATATTCCTAGATTTTGCAAAGGCTTTTGATACTGTTGATCATGCTATCCTGCTTAACAAACTCCAGAGCTCTGGAATAGGGAAACATGCTTTAAACTGGTTTCAGTCCTACCTATCAGGAAGATCCCAACATGTGTCCATCTCAGGCTCTAACTCCAACCCCTGGATATCACCTGCGGTGTCCCGCAAGGCTCTGTTCTGGGGCCCCTACTCTTCTCAGTGTTCATTAATGATCTTCCCACAGCTTGTAAGGAAGCCTCAATACACATGTATGCAGATGACACAATCCTATATGCACACAGCCATAGCCTCTCTGACCTTCAACACATACTTCAGTCTGACTTTTTGAGACTTGAAAACTGGATTTCCCAAAACAAACTGTTTTTAAACACTGACAAGACTGTAACAATGGTATTTGGGACCAAGACTACATTTTTAAAGCTTCCAGTGACTGAGCTCATGATTAGAACCAACGCTAACACCACCCTAACCCCTGTCACTAGTTTTAAATACCTGGGCTTATGGTTTGACTCCCACTTAACATTCGGGATGCACATTGATACCCTGACAACCAAGACCTATGCCAAACTAGGGGTACTTTACAGGAACAAATCCTCCCTAAGTCTCCTGGTCAGAAAGCGTATCGCACAGCAGATGCTAATGCCAATTATCGACTATGGAGACATAGTATATGGCTCGGCACCTCAAACCCACCTTAGCAAACTTGACACCCTCTACAATTCAATTTGTCGCTTTGTTCTCCAATGCAACTACAACACACATCACTGCGAAATGCTCAAAGAACTAGATTGGTCATCACTAGAGTCTAGGCGCAAAGTTCACCTTTCCTGTCTCACCCTCAAATACTTTATGGGCAAGCTACCCGTCTATCTGAACAAGCTCCTCGCCCCTACCACATGCAGCACCTATCATCTGAGATCAGACTCCGAAAGACTATTCATGGTCCCAAGGCTCAACAAAGTATCCGGACGTTCCTCCTTCTCTTACCGTGCACCCCAAAACTGGAACAACCTACCAGAGACTCTCATATCCACCACCAGCTTAAGTTCTTTCATAACTAAAGCTGT